>NW_022983406.1:64800-136159 GCF_011762595.2 Tursiops truncatus
CCCCTAAAGCGTTGTCGTACCCTCCCCTGGACCCTAAACCGTCCCCGTCCCCTAACCCTAACCCTAGCCCGAACCCTAACCCTAACCCTTCCCGAAGCCTGACCCTCACCCGTCCCCTAATCCTAACCCGTACGCTAACACTAACCCGCGCCCTCACACGTACGCTCCCCCTAAAGCGTTGTCGTACCCTCACCTGGACCCTAAACCGTCCCCGTCCCCTAACCCTAACCCTAGCCCGAACCCTAACCCTAACCCTTCCCCGAAGCCTGACCCTCACCCGTCCCCTAATCCTAACCCGTACGCTAACACTAACCCGCGCCCTCACACGTACGCTCCCCCTAAAGCGTTGTCGTACCCTCACCTGGACCCTAAACCGTCCCCGTCCCCTAACCCTAACCCTAGCCCGAACCCTAACCCTAACCCTTCCCCGAAGCCTGACCCTCACCCGTCCCCTAATCCTAACCCGTACGCTAACACTAACCCGCGCCCTCACACGTACGCTCCCCCTAAAGCGTTGTCGTACCCTCACCTGGACCCTAAACCGTCCCCGTCCCCTAACCCTAACCCTAGCCCGAACCCTAACCCTAACCCTTCCCCGAAGCCTGACCCTCACCCGTCCCCTAATCCTAACCCGTACGCTAACACTAACCGCGCCCTCACACGTACGCTCCCCCTAAAGCGTTGTCGTACCCTCACCTGGACCCTAAACCGTCCCCGTCCCCTAACCCTAACCCTAGCCCGAACCCTAACCCTAACCCTTCCCCGAAGCCTGACCCTCACCCGTCCCCTAATCCTAACCCGTACGCTAACACTAACCCGCGCCCTCACACGTACGCTCCCCCTAAAGCGTTGTCGTACCCTCCCCTGGACCCTAAACCGTCCCCGTCCCCTAACCCTAACCCTAGCCCGAACCCTAACCCTAACCCTTCCCCGAAGCCTGACCCTCACCCGTCCCCTAATCCTAACCCGTACGCTAACACTAACCCGCGCCCTCACACGTACGCTCCCCCTAAAGCGTTGTCGTACCCTCACCTGGACCCTAAACCGTCCCCGTCCCCTAACCCTAACCCTAGCCCGAACCCTAACCCTAACCCTTCCCCGAAGCCTGACCCTCACCCGTCCCCTAATCCTAACCCGTACGCTAACACTAACCCGCGCCCTCACACCGTACGCTCCCCCTAAAGCGTTGTCGTACCCTCACCTGGACCCTAAACCGTCCCCGTCCCCTAACCCTAACCCTAGCCCGAACCCTAACCCTAACCCTTCCCCGAAGCCTGACCCTCACCCGTCCCCTAATCCTAACCCGTACGCTAACACTAACCCGCGCCCTCACACGTACGCTCCCCCTAAAGCGTTGTCGTACCCTCACCTGGACCCTAAACCGTCCCCGTCCCCTAACCCTAACCCTAGCCCGAACCCTAACCCTAACCCTTCCCCGAAGCCTGACCCTCACCCGTCCCCTAATCCTAACCCGTACGCTAACACTAACCCGCGCCCTCACACGTACGCTCCCCCTAAAGCGTTGTCGTACCCTCACCTGGACCCTAAACCGTCCCCGTCCCCTAACCCTAACCCTAGCCCGAACCCTAACCCTAACCCTTCCCCGAAGCCTGACCCTCACCCGTCCCCTAATCCTAACCCGTACGCTAACACTAACCCGCGCCCTCACACGTACGCTCCCCCTAAAGCGTTGTCGTACCCTCACCTGGACCCTAAACCGTCCCCGTCCCCTAACCCTAACCCTAGCCCGAACCCTAACCCTAACCCTTCCCCGAAGCCTGACCCTCACCCGTCCCCTAATCCTAACCCGTACGCTAACACTAACCCGCGCCCTCACACGTACGCTCCCCCTAAAGCGTTGTCGTACCCTCACCTGGACCCTAAACCGTCCCCGTCCCCTAACCCTAACCCTAGCCCGAACCCTAACCCTAACCCTTCCCCGAAGCCTGACCCTCACCCGTCCCCTAATCCTAACCCGTACGCTAACACTAACCCGCGCCCTCACACGTACGCTCCCCCTAAAGCGTTGTCGTACCCTCACCTGGACCCTAAACCGTCCCCGTCCCCTAACCCTAACCCTAGCCCGAACCCTAACCCTAACCCTTCCCCGAAGCCTGACCCTCACCCGTCCCCTAATCCTAACCCGTACGCTAACACTAACCCGCGCCCTCACACGTACGCTCCCCCTAAAGCGTTGTCGTACCCTCACCTGGACCCTAAACCGTCCCCGTCCCCTAACCCTAACCCTAGCCCGAACCCTAACCCTAACCCTTCCCCGAAGCCTGACCCTCACCCGTCCCCTAATCCTAACCCGTACGCTAACACTAACCCGCGCCCTCACACGTACGCTCCCCCTAAAGCGTTGTCGTACCCTCACCTGGACCCTAAACCGTCCCCGTCCCCTAACCCTAACCCTAGCCCGAACCCTAACCCTAACCCTTCCCGAAGCCTGACCCTCACCCGTCCCCTAATCCTAACCCGTACGCTAACACTAACCCGCGCCCTCACACGTACGCTCCCCCTAAAGCGTTGTCGTACCCTCACCTGGACCCTAAACCGTCCCCGTCCCCTAACCCTAACCCTAGCCCGAACCCTAACCCTAACCCTTCCCCGAAGCCTGACCCTCACCCGTCCCCTAATCCTAACCCGTACGCTAACACTAACCCGCGCCCTCACACGTACGCTCCCCCTAAAGCGTTGTCGTACCCTCACCTGGACCCTAAACCGTCCCCGTCCCCTAACCCTAACCCTAGCCCGAACCCTAACCCTAACCCTTCCCCGAAGCCTGACCCTCACCCGTCCCCTAATCCTAACCCGTACGCTAACACTAACCCGCGCCCTCACACGTACGCTCCCCCTAAAGCGTTGTCGTACCCTCACCTGGACCCTAAACCGTCCCCGTCCCCTAACCCTAACCCTAGCCCGAACCCTAACCCTAACCCTTCCCCGAAGCCTGACCCTCACCCGTCCCCTAATCCTAACCCGTACGCTAACACTAACCCGCGCCCTCACACGTACGCTCCCCCTAAAGCGTTGTCGTACCCTCACCTGGACCCTAAACCGTCCCCGTCCCCTAACCCTAACCCTAGCCCGAACCCTAACCCTAACCCTTCCCCGAAGCCTGACCCTCACCCGTCCCCTAATCCTAACCCGTACGCTAACACTAACCCGCGCCCTCACACGTACGCTCCCCCTAAAGCGTTGTCGTACCCTCACCTGGACCCTAAACCGTCCCCGTCCCCTAACCCTAACCCTAGCCCGAACCCTAACCCTAACCCTTCCCCGAAGCCTGACCCTCACCCGTCCCCTAATCCTAACCCGTACGCTAACACTAACCCGCGCCCTCACACGTACGCTCCCCCTAAAGCGTTGTCGTACCCTCACCTGGACCCTAAACCGTCCCCGTCCCCTAACCCTAACCCTAGCCCGAACCCTAACCCTAACCCTTCCCCGAAGCCTGACCCTCACCCGTCCCCTAATCCTAACCCGTACGCTAACACTAACCCGCGCCCTCACACGTACGCTCCCCCTAAAGCGTTGTCGTACCCTCCCCTGGACCCTAAACCGTCCCCGTCCCCTAACCCTAACCCTAGCCCGAACCCTAACCCTAACCCTTCCCCGAAGCCTGACCCTCACCCGTCCCCTAATCCTAACCCGTACGCTAACACTAACCCGCGCCCTCACACGTACGCTCCCCCTAAAGCGTTGTCGTACCCTCACCTGGACCCTAAACCGTCCCCGTCCCCTAACCCTAACCCTAGCCCGAACCCTAACCCTAACCCTTCCCCGAAGCCTGACCCTCACCCGTCCCCTAATCCTAACCCGTACGCTAACACTAACCCGCGCCCTCACACGTACGCTCCCCCTAAAGCGTTGTCGTACCCTCCCCTGGACCCTAAACCGTCCCCGTCCCCTAACCCTAACCCTAGCCCGAACCCTAACCCTAACCCTTCCCCGAAGCCTGACCCTCACCCGTCCCCTAATCCTAACCCGTACGCTAACACTAACCCGCGCCCTCACACGTACGCTCCCCCTAAAGCGTTGTCGTACCCTCCCCTGGACCCTAAACCGTCCCCGTCCCCTAACCCTAACCCTAGCCCGAACCCTAACCCTAACCCTTCCCCGAAGCCTGACCCTCACCCGTCCCCTAATCCTAACCCGTACGCTAACACTAACCCGCGCCCTCACACGTACGCTCCCCCTAAAGCGTTGTCGTACCCTCCCCTGGACCCTAAACCGTCCCCGTCCCCTAACCCTAACCCTAGCCCGAACCCTAACCCTAACCCTTCCCCGAAGCCTGACCCTCACCCGTCCCCTAATCCTAACCCGTACGCTAACACTAACCCGCGCCCTCACACGTACGCTCCCCCTAAAGCGTTGTCGTACCCTCACCTGGACCCTAAACCGTCCCCGTCCCCTAACCCTAACCCTAGCCCGAACCCTAACCCTAACCCTTCCCCGAAGCCTGACCCTCACCCGTCCCCTAATCCTAACCCGTACGCTAACACTAACCCGCGCCCTCACACGTACGCTCCCCCTAAAGCGTTGTCGTACCCTCACCTGGACCCTAAACCGTCCCCGTCCCCTAACCCTAACCCTAGCCCGAACCCTAACCCTAACCCTTCCCCGAAGCCTGACCCTCACCCGTCCCCTAATCCTAACCCGTACGCTAACACTAACCCGCGCCCTCACACGTACGCTCCCCCTAAAGCGTTGTCGTACCCTCACCTGGACCCTAAACCGTCCCCGTCCCCTAACCCTAACCCTAGCCCGAACCCTAACCCTAACCCTTCCCCGAAGCCTGACCCTCACCCGTCCCCTAATCCTAACCCGTACGCTAACACTAACCCGCGCCCTCACACGTACGCTCCCCCTAAAGCGTTGTCGTACCCTCACCTGGACCCTAAACCGTCCCCGTCCCCTAACCCTAACCCTAGCCCGAACCCTAACCCTAACCCTTCCCCGAAGCCTGACCCTCACCCGTCCCCTAATCCTAACCCGTACGCTAACACTAACCCGCGCCCTCACACGTACGCTCCCCCTAAAGCGTTGTCGTACCCTCACCTGGACCCTAAACCGTCCCCGTCCCCTAACCCTAACCCTAGCCCGAACCCTAACCCTAACCCTTCCCCGAAGCCTGACCCTCACCCGTCCCCTAATCCTAACCCGTACGCTAACACTAACCCGCGCCCTCACACGTACGCTCCCCCTAAAGCGTTGTCGTACCCTCACCTGGACCCTAAACCGTCCCCGTCCCCTAACCCTAACCCTAGCCCGAACCCTAACCCTAACCCTTCCCCGAAGCCTGACCCTCACCCGTCCCCTAATCCTAACCCGTACGCTAACACTAACCCCGCCCTCACACGTACGCTCCCCCTAAAGCGTTGTCGTACCCTCACCTGGACCCTAAACCGTCCCCGTCCCCTAACCCTAACCCTAGCCCGAACCCTAACCCTAACCCTTCCCCGAAGCCTGACCCTCACCCGTCCCCTAATCCTAACCCGTACGCTAACACTAACCCGCGCCCTCACACGTACGCTCCCCCTAAAGCGTTGTCGTACCCTCACCTGGACCCTAAACCGTCCCCGTCCCCTAACCCTAACCCTAGCCCGAACCCTAACCCTAACCCTTCCCCGAAGCCTGACCCTCACCCGTCCCCTAATCCTAACCCGTACGCTAACACTAACCCGCGCCCTCACACGTACGCTCCCCCTAAAGCGTTGTCGTACCCTCACCTGGACCCTAAACCGTCCCCGTCCCCTAACCCTAACCCTAGCCCGAACCCTAACCCTAACCCTTCCCCGAAGCCTGACCCTCACCCGTCCCCTAATCCTAACCCGTACGCTAACACTAACCCGCGCCCTCACACGTACGCTCCCCCTAAAGCGTTGTCGTACCCTCACCTGGACCCTAAACCGTCCCCGTCCCCTAACCCTAACCCTAGCCCGAACCCTAACCCTAACCCTTCCCCGAAGCCTGACCCTCACCCGTCCCCTAATCCTAACCCGTACGCTAACACTAACCCGCGCCCTCACACGTACGCTCCCCCTAAAGCGTTGTCGTACCCTCCCCTGGACCCTAAACCGTCCCCGTCCCCTAACCCTAACCCTAGCCCGAACCCTAACCCTAACCCTTCCCCGAAGCCTGACCCTCACCCGTCCCCTAATCCTAACCCGTACGCTAACACTAACCCGCGCCCTCACACCTACGCTCCCCCTAAAGCGTTGTCGTACCCTCACCTGGACCCTAAACCGTCCCCGTCCCCTAACCCTAACCCTAGCCCGAACCCTAACCCTAACCCTTCCCCGAAGCCTGACCCTCACCCGTCCCCTAATCCTAACCCGTACGCTAACACTAACCCGCGCCCTCACACGTACGCTCCCCCTAAAGCGTTGTCGTACCCTCACCTGGACCCTAAACCGTCCCCGTCCCCTAACCCTAACCCTAGCCCGAACCCTAACCCTAACCCTTCCCCGAAGCCTGACCCTCACCCGTCCCCTAATCCTAACCCGTACGCTAACACTAACCCGCGCCCTCACACCTACGCTCCCCCTAAAGCGTTGTCGTACCCTCACCTGGACCCTAAACCGTCCCCGTCCCCTAACCCTAACCCTAGCCCGAACCCTAACCCTAACCCTTCCCCGAAGCCTGACCCTCACCCGTCCCCTAATCCTAACCCGTACGCTAACACTAACCCGCGCCCTCACACCTACGCTCCCCCTAAAGCGTTGTCGTACCCTCACCTGGACCCTAAACCGTCCCCGTCCCCTAACCCTAACCCTAGCCCGAACCCTAACCCTAACCCTTCCCCGAAGCCTGACCCTCACCCGTCCCCTAATCCTAACCCGTACGCTAACACTAACCCGCGCCCTCACACGTACGCTCCCCCTAAAGCGTTGTCGTACCCTCCCCTGGACCCTAAACCGTCCCCGTCCCCTAACCCTAACCCTAGCCCGAACCCTAACCCTAACCCTTCCCCGAAGCCTGACCCTCACCCGTCCCCTAATCCTAACCCGTACGCTAACACTAACCCGCGCCCTCACACGTACGCTCCCCCTAAAGCGTTGTCGTACCCTCACCTGGACCCTAAACCGTCCCCGTCCCCTAACCCTAACCCTAGCCCGAACCCTAACCCTAACCCTTCCCCGAAGCCTGACCCTCACCCGTCCCCTAATCCTAACCCGTACGCTAACACTAACCCGCGCCCTCACACCTACGCTCCCCCTAAAGCGTTGTCGTACCCTCACCTGGACCCTAAACCAGTCCCCGTCCCCTAACCCTAACCCTAGCCCGAACCCTAACCCTAACCCTTCCCCGAAGCCTGACCCTCACCCGTCCCCTAATCCTAACCCGTACGCTAACACTAACCCGCGCCCTCACACCTACGCTCCCCCTAAAGCGTTGTCGTACCCTCACCTGGACCCTAAACCGTCCCCGTCCCCTAACCCTAACCCTAGCCCGAACCCTAACCCTAACCCTTCCCCGAAGCCTGACCCTCACCCGTCCCCTAATCCTAACCCGTACGCTAACACTAACCCGCGCCCTCACACCGTACGCTCCCCCTAAAGCGTTGTCGTACCCTCACCTGGACCCTAAACCGTCCCCGTACCCTAACCCTAACCCTAGCCCGAACCCTAACCCTAACCCTTCCCCGAAGCCTGACCCTCACCCGTCCCCTAATCCTAACCCGTACGCTAACACTAACCCGCGCCCTCACACGTACGCTCCCCCTAAAGCGTTGTCGTACCCTCACCTGGACCCTAAACCGTCCCCGTCCCCTAACCCTAACCCTAGCCCGAACCCTAACCCTAACCCTTCCCCGAAGCCTGACCCTCACCCGTCCCCTAATCCTAACCCGTACGCTAACACTAACCCGCGCCCTCACAGCTACGCTCCCCCTAAAGCGTTGTCGTACCCTCACCTGGACCCTAAACCGTCCCCGTCCCCTAACCCTAACCATAGCCCGAACCCTAACCGTTCCCCGAAGCCTGACCCTCACCCGTCCCCTAATCCTAACCCGTACGCTAACACTAACCCGCGCCCTCACACGTACGCTCCCCCTAAAGCGTTGTCGTACCCTCACCTGGACCCTAAACCGTCCCCGTCCCCTAACCCTAACCCTAGCCCGAACCCTAACCCTAACCCTTCCCCGAAGCCTGACCCTCACCCGTCCCCTAATCCTAACCCGTACGCTAACACTAACCCGCGCCCTCACAGCTACGCTCCCCCTAAAGCGTTGTCGTACCCTCACCTGGACCCTAAACCGTCCCCGTCCCCTAACCCTAACCCTAGCCCGAACCCTAACCCTAACCCTTCCCCGAAGCCTGACCCTCACCCGTCCCCTAATCCTAACCCGTACGCTAACACTAACCCGCGCCCTCACACGTACGCTCCCCCTAAAGCGTTGTCGTACCCTCACCTGGACCCTAAACCGTCCCCGTCCCCTAACCCTAACCCTAGCCCGAACCCTAACCCTAACCCTTCCCCGAAGCCTGACCCTCACCCGTCCCCTAATCCTAACCCGTACGCTAACACTAACCCGCGCCCTCACACGTACGCTCCCCCTAAAGCGTTGTCGTACCCTCACCTGGACCCTAAACCGTCCCCGTCCCCTAACCCTAACCCTAGCCCGAACCCTAACCCTAACCCTTCCCCGAAGCCTGACCCTCACCCGTCCCCTAATCCTAACCCGTACGCTAACACTAACCCGCGCCCTCACACGTACGCTCCCCCTAAAGCGTTGTCGTACCCTCACCTGGACCCTAAACCGTCCCCGTCCCCTAACCCTAACCCTAGCCCGAACCCTAACCCTAACCCTTCCCGAAGCCTGACCCTCACCCGTCCCCTAATCCTAACCCGTACGCTAACACTAACCCGCGCCCTCACACGTACGCTCCCCCTAAAGCGTTGTCGTACCCTCACCTGGACCCTAAACCGTCCCCGTCCCCTAACCCTAACCCTAGCCCGAACCCTAACCCTAACCCTTCCCCGAAGCCTGACCCTCACCCGGTCCCCTAATCCTAACCCGTACGCTAACACTAACCAACGACCTCACACGTACGCTCCCCTAAAGCGTTTTCATACCCGCACTTGGACCCTAAACCGTCCCCGTCCCCTAACCCTAACCGTAGCCCGAAACCTAACCCTAACCCTTCCCCGAAGCCTGACCCTCACCCGTCCCCTAATCCTAACCCGTACGCTAACACTAACCCACGCCCTCACACGTACGCTCCCCCTAAAGCGTTGTCGTACCCTCACCTGGACGCTAAACCGTCCCCGTCCCCTAACCCTAACCCTAGCCCGAACCCTTACCCTATCTCTTACCCGAAGCCTTACCCTAACCCGTCCCCTAATCCTAACCCGTACGTTTACACTAACCTGTGCCCTCACACGTACACTCACCCTAAACCGTTGTCGTACCCTAACCTGTCCCCTAAACCATCCCCGTCCTGTAACCCTAACCCTAACCCTTACCCAAAGCCTTACCCTAACCCGTCCCCTAATCCTAACCCGTACGCTAACACTAACCCATGCCCTCACACCTACGCTCCCCCTAAACCGTTGTCGTACCCTCACCTGGACCCTAAACCGTCCCCGTCCCCTAACCCTAACCCTAACCCTATCCCTTACCTGAAGCCTTACCCTAACCCGTCCCCTAATCCTAACCCGTACGCTGACACTAACCCGCCCTCACACTTACGCTCACACTAAACCATTGTCGTACCCTAACCTGTACCCTAAACCGTCCCCGTCCCCTAACCCTAACCCTAACCCTTACCCGAAGCCTTACCCTAACCCCTCTCCTAATCCTAACCTGTACGCTAACACTAACCCGTGCCCTCACACGTATGCTCACCCTAAACCGTTGTCGTACCCTAACCTGTACCCTATACCGTCCCCGTCCCTTAACCTTAACCCTAACCCTTACCCGAAGCCTTACTCTAACCCGTCACCTAATCCTAGCCCATACGCTAACACTAACCCGTACCCTAACACGTACGCTCATCCTAAACCATTGTCGCACCCTAACCTGTACCCTAAACTGTCCCTCTCCCCTAACCCTAACCCTAACCCTTACCTGAAGCCTTACCCTCACCCGTCCCCTAATCCTAACCCGTACGCTAACACTAAATCTTACCCTTACATGTACGCTATCCCTAAAGCGTTGTCGTACCCTAACCTGTACCCTAAACCGTCCCCGTTCCCTAACCGTAACCCTAACCCGAAGCATTACCCTAACACTTACCCTAATCCTAAACGGTACACTAACACTGACCTGTACCCTAACACTTTCGCTCACCCTAAACCATTGTCGCATCCTAAACCATACCCGTTCCCTAACCCTAACCTTAACCCTAACCCTAAACCCACTTATAGCACTATAGCTCAGGAAAATTAAAATAACAAGAAACAACCACCGCAAAGTTTAGGGCTGCTCTGTTTACAAGAGCCTCGACTACGGTACAAATTAAATATCCTTGAAAGAGAGAAATGGATAAAGAAGTTTTCGTACTTACGTACAATGGAATATCACTCAACAATGAAATCAATGTCGTCAGGCCCGTACAAGCATAATGAATGGATTTAGGTACGATGATTCAAAGGAAATAAGTCACACAGAAAAAGAAACTTATCATAAGATATCACTTATAGAGGGAATGTAAACTTGGCTACACATGAACTGAATTACAAAACAGAACAGAGTCTCACATTTAGAAAACAAACTTATGCTTTCTTAAGGGGAATGGTGAGTTGGGGTGCTGCGTAAAACCAGAGATTGAAATTAGCACAGATACTATTCCATAAGCCAAATATATAATAGACAAGATATACTCCTTGCTCAACGAATTAGACTCAACACCACCTATTCACCGCAGAGGAATATATCTGACAATAAGAATATTAAAACATATGTATCTATATGTCTCCGTAAGAGAATCAAGTGTGTGTAGAGCAGTATACACAGCCGTGAAAAATCAACTAAACCCCATTATTAAAATAAATTTCAAAAACAAAGACAGTGAAGGAGAGAAAGTTCTTAAATAATTCGTTCAGGGCTTGTGATGAAACTTGGATTTACCACATCTACACCCACAGCTGGGTGAGACATAAGGCAGGACATTTGGGGCTGAGAGGATTGGTGAGGTTCGGTGAGCAAATGCAGACCCTTTGAAGTAATACTGTATGCTACCCATTCCCTGGGTCCCAACTCTCCTGGTTTAAGGGATTCTTCCTACAGCTAAAACATGCATGGGAAACCCAGAGGATTGTACACCATGTGATCGGGCAACGTTTCTAAAACCCATCTCATTTTTTGTCCCCTGGTACACGGGTTCGCCATTCCAGACGCTTTACTAAAAATCTCCCCACGTGGAGAGTCAGTGCCTTAAAACTCCTGTTTGGCACAGTTAGCAATTTCTGCGGAGGTTGAACGGGAATAGGGAGAACCAATGAGAGACTAGCTGTAGGTGTTTGGACGGTCACATTTCACTCTAATTTCCCACCAGGAAGAGGAATTAACAAAAGGCTCAGCGTGCCGTGATGAAACAAGATTAGGGCCTGAAGCAATCCTGCAGTTCTGCGGCCAGCCCACAAGAAAGCGAGTTGAAGAAAGGACCTCAGGGGCACTGTAATTCATAAACCTGCAGAGTTATAAATGACAGCTATCGTCCAAAAATATATTGAGGTAAGGCTGCGAAGAGGACTTGAAAGCATGGCACAATTGCAGGAAATATATTTCAGGAGGTAGATGGAAACTGCATTTAAAGCATATGAAAAGCGGCAGAACTTTGACAATGATGCACTTGGCCAAAAAGGGCGTATGCGTTTTTTTCCTGAATACATGCAGGAAAAAACGCATACGCTCTTTTTGTCCAAATAAGCAAGCCTGCAACGGAGATCTGCACTACAATGAAGTCTCACTTCCCACCGGTCAAAAGGGCCATCTGAAAAAAGTGTAAAAACCAGAAAGGCAGGACAGGCCATGGAGAACTGGGAGCCTTGTTATGCTGATGGGCGGGATGTAAATGGCCAACAGCCACTCTGGAGAAGTGTATGGTGTTTCCTGAAACCTCTAAAAAACAAAGCTACAGAGCCTAGGTTGCTTCCACTTATGGTCCTATAGCTTAGGAAAATTAAAATCAACAAGACACAGCCACCCCAAAGTTTAGGGCTGCTGTGTTTACAAGAACCTCGACTACGGTACAATTTAAATATCCCAGAAAGAGGAAAATGGATAAAGAAGTTGTGGTACTTATGTACAATGGAATATCACTCAGCAATGAAATCAATATCATCAGGCCCGTAGGAGCATAATGAGTGGATTTAGGTACGATGATTCTAAGGAAATAAGTCACACAGATAAAGAAACTTATCATAAGATATCACTTATAGAGGGAATGTAAACTTGGCTACACATGAACTGAATTACAAAACAGAACAGAGTCTCACATTTAGAAAACAAACTATGTTTGCTTAAGGGGAAAGGTGAGTTGGGGTGCTGCATAAATCCAGAGATTGAAATGAGCACAGATACCGTTCCATAAGCCAAATATGTAATAGACAAGACCTACTCCTTGCTCAGCGAAGTGGACTCAACACCCCCTATTCACCGCAGAGGAATATATCTGACTAGTAAGAATCTTAAAATCTATGTATTTATATGTCTCCGTAAGAGAATCAAGTGTGTGTACAGACGCATAAACACAGCAGTGAAAATTAGCTCAACCCCATTATAAAAATAAACTTCAAAAACAAAACAGAAGGACAGTGAAAGAGAGAGAAATTCTTAAATAATTCGTTCAGGCTTGTGATGAAACCTGGATTTACCACATCTACACCCACAGCTGGGTGAGACATAAGGCTGGACACTTGGGGCTGAGAGAATTGGTGAGGTTCGGTGAGCAAATGCAGACCCTTTGAAGTAGTACTGCGTGCTACCCATTCCATGGGTCCCAACTCTCCAGGTTTAAGGGATTCTTCCTACAGCTAAAACATGCGTGGGAAACCCAGAGGATGGTCCACAGTGTGATCGGGCAAGGTTTCTAAAACGCATCTCATTATTCGTCCTCTGGTACTCGGGTTCGCCATTCCAGACGCTTTACTAACAATCTCCCCACTTGGAGAGTCAGTGCTTGTAACCTCCTGTTTGGCACATCGTTTGGCAGCGATGCACTTGGCCAAAAAGGGCGTATGCGTTTTTTCCTGAGTATATTCAGGATAAAATGCATACACACTTTTTGGCCAACCAAGCAAGCGGGAAATTCAAATCTGCACTACAAAGAAGTCTCATCCTAACACGTACCCTAACCCTATCCCGCTACCGTACCCTAACCTGTACCTGAGACCGTACCCGTTCCCTAACCCTAACCCTTACCCTAAGCTGTACACGAACACTAACCCGTACGCTAACATGTACCCTAACAGTAACACATAGCCATACACTAAACTTTATCCTAACCCTACCCCGTATCCTAACCCTTTCCCTAAACCGTACCATAACCCGTATCCTAATCCTAACCCATCCCCTAACACTAACCCATAACCTAACCCGTACCCTAATCCTAACCCATACACTAACACGTACCCTAACCTTAACCCGTTGTCATACCCTAACCTGCAACCTAATCCGTACCCATTCCCTAACCCTAACCCTTACACTATCCCGTACCATAATCCTAACCTGTACACTAACACTAAACCGTACCCTAACACTTACCCTACTCCTAACCCGTGGTCATACCCTAAACTGTACCCCAAACCATACCCGTCCCCTAACCCTAACCCTAAACCTTACCCTAAACCGTACCCTAATCCTAACCCGTACACTAACACTAAACTGTACCCTAACACGTACCCTAACCCTAACCCTTTGTTGTTCCCTATCCTGTACCCTAAACTGTACCCCTTCCTTAACACTAAACCTAACCCTAACCCGTACCTAACACTAACCCATACACTAAACCTAACCATAACCCTGAACGTAAACCGTACCTGAATCCTAACCCATACCCTAACACTAACCCATACCTTAACCCGTACCCTAACACTAAACCATAGCCATACCCTAAACTGTACCCTAACACTAACCCGTACCATAACCATAACCCTAAACCATACTCTAAGCCGTACAATAATCCTAACCCGTACCCTAACCCTAAACCTTACCCTAAACCCTAATCCTTACCCCTAGCTTAATTTTGTTTTTTTGTATTTAAAAAAATATTTTCTTGGGTTAAAACAAACTAGCAGAACAACAAAATAGAGGGCTTCGCTGGTGGTGCGGTGGTTAGAATCTGCCTGCTAATGCAGGGGACACAGGTTCGAGCCCTGGTCTGGGAGGATCCCACATGCCATGGAGCAACTAGGCCCATAAGCCACAACCAGTGAGCCCTCGCATCTGGAGCCTGTGCTCTGCAACAAGAGAGACCGCAATAGTGAGAGGCCCACGCACCGAGATCAAGAGTGGCCCCCCACTTGCCACAACTAGAGAAAGCCCTCACACGGAAACTCAGACCCAACACAACAAAAATAAATAAATAAATAATAAACTCCTACCCCCCCAAAAAAAAAGAACAACAAAATAAAACAGAAAGTAACCTGAGTGTCCCTCAAAAAGCTAAGTCTGAAATAGTTGGTACTTCTGTTCTATGGACTGTTATGTAGCCTATAAAAAGTGTGAGAGCTAAATCTGTTTTTCTACAGTGAGAAGCATGATATTCCAGATGTATAGAACACCTGGATAAAATGAGAAATCTACACATTATGCTGGTCGTTTCAGTAAATGGGAAAGGATGGCAAGTGGTAAAATATTATCTTTTCCTTTAATTTTTTAAATTTCACTTGTTACAAAGAACTTCAATTATAATTGTACTTTAAAAAAGTAACAATGGAAATTTAAAAGAAAAAATATATATTGTGTGTTCAGTTACGTTTCATAGAATTATGAAATGCTCCACCCTCTGGCCATTACCTGAAAAAACAGCTTTAAAACCTATGCTAATTGTCACTTCATATGAACAAGTCCTGCAGGGCTGTAAAGGAAACCTGCCTTCATCATGTCTTCCAGGAGGTAAAGGCCAAAGTATTTCAAAATGTGGCACATATTTCAAGAAAACCATTTGAAGAACTAAGCTGTAATAACCGTTTGAAAAATAAAAGGACATGCCTGAAAGCTCAATTTCAAAGGATTATGAGACACATGCAAATCCAACCACACAGAGGTATCAGCTCACACCATTCAGAATAACCATCAGGAAAGAAACTACAAACGATCAATGCTGAAGAGGTTGTGGAGAAATGCATACCCTTAATTTGAAGTGGGACGTAACCTGGTAAGAGTCACTAATGGGAACAGGGTGGAGGTGCCTTTAAAAGGTAAATATTGAGCTACTATATGATCCAGCAGGCCCACTCCTGGGCCTATAACATAAGAAGACAGAATTGGAAAGACACAGGCAGGCAAATCTGCACTGCAGCAGTATTACAATAGCCAAGACATGGAAGCAACCAAAAGTCCATCAACAGATGAGTGGACAAAGAGGAACTGTTACATGTAGAGATGGAATATTAGCTCGGGAAAAAAATGAAACAATGCCATTTGCAGCACCATAGATGAGTCTAGAGGTAACCATGCAACTTGTAGTAAGTGAGAAAGCGAAAGACACCTAACGTATATCACTTATAGGTGTTACCTGAAAATTGATAACAATGAAGATATTTCCACAGAGAAAGGCAATCACAGATTCATTGAACAAACTTATGGTTCCCCAAATCGAAAGGTGTGAGGATTGGATACATTACGATATTGGGGTTAACATAGATATAGAAACACATGTGAAATATATAATCACCAAAGACCTACGGAATACCAAGAGAAGACTACTCAACATTGTGTCATAACCTACCTGGGAAAAGGTTCCGAAGAAGAATAGATATATGTATGTGTGTGAAAGAACCACATCTTGCACACCTAGAACAAAAAAAAAAAAACATTGTAATCAAATTTGCTGCGATAAAAAATAAAAATTAAATTAAAAATATGAACAAGAAATAATGAGACATAAACTGAAAGGAATTTTTCCTGGCACATCCCATTCTAATTTTCAACCTAGAACAGGACTTCCATTAAGGCTCTGTTGCCCTGGTAACCAGATTTGGTAAAGGAGAAACTGCTGCCGCCTTGTGACTGTTTCACACAACAGCAGCTTTAAACCAAGAGGTAATGGTCACTTAATATTCAAAATATGTGCAGCACTGTAAAGGACACCGGGCCTCAAAAATGTCCTGGGGTCGTAATCGACCAGAAAATTCAAAAGACGTCAACATTTCAAGAAGACAATGTCAAGAGGCATATTTTACGCACATTTTGTCTTTTCTTTTTTTTCTCTTTAAAATAAAAGGGAATTGAAAAATGCGCAACATCAGCAATGAATAAAGCCATGCAAATCCAATTACAGAAATGTTCACCTCACAGCCGTCAGAATGTTCTTCAGCAAAAAGTCTACAAAGAATAAATGCTGAAGGGGTTTCAGAGAACTGTGTACCCTCCAGCTGCTGGGGGGGATGTAAACTGGTAACAGCCAGTAGTGAGAACATAATGGAGGTGCGTTTAAGGGTAAAAATTGAGCTACCATGTGATCTGGTAGGTCCTTTGATGTGCCTATCACCTGAGCAGAGCAGAATGGAAAAGACACAGACTGGCAATCCTGCACTGCAGGAATATTTAACATAGCCAAGACTTGGAAGAAACCAAAATGTCCATCAACAGAAAAATGCACAAAGAGGAAGTGGTCCATGTAAACAATGGAATATAAGCCATGGAAAACAATGAAACAGTGCCGTTTGCACCACCATATAAGGACCTAGAGATAATCACTCAAATTAAAGAAAGAAAGTGAAAGACAGATATCCTATGACATCACTTCTAGGTGTTACCTAAAAGTTGATACTCATGAACTTATTTCCAAGAGAAGGAAAAGCATGGATTAAGAAAAAAAAATTATGTTTAACCAATGGAAAAGTGTAAGGAATGTGTGAATTAGGATATGAGGGTTAACAGACATGTACTAATACATATGAAATATATAATCACAAAATACCTATGGAATACCAAGAGAGGTCTAGGCAACACTCTGTAATAACCTACATGGTAAAGAATGCAAAGATAAATGACAGATACATTGATATAATGAACCAGATTCTGTACACCTAGGAGAAACAAAATATTTTTATCAAGTTTGCTCTGATAATTAATAAAAATTAAATTTATAAAACAAACAAGAAGTAAGGAGATATAAGCTCTTGGGGATGTGCTCTGGCACATTCCACTCTAATTTGCAGCCTACTAACACGATTTCCAGGAAGGCTCTGCTGCCCAAAAACCCAGAGTTGGAAATGTAGAAATTCTGCTGCCTTGTGGCCGTTTTCCGCAAGAACGGCATTAAGCCCACAGCTAATGTTCTCTTAACATTCACAAGGACTCAGGGCTGCAAAGGACACCTGCCCTAAACAACTGTGCTGAGGTACGGAATGGACAATAAAATTCAAAACTGGCAAATTTTTCAAGACGATAGTATGAAGAGGTAAGTTTGACTCACTCTCTTGTTTAAAAAAAGGAAAATGGGTGAAAGCTCAACCTCAGGAATTATTAGACTCATGCAAATCTAATGTACAAAAAGGTTTCAACTCACACCAGTCGACTGACCATCAGCAAAAGGTCTACAAACAATAAATTCTGAAGGGGTTTTAGAGAACTGTGTACCCTCTAGCTGCTGGTGAGATGTAACGTGGTAAGAGCCAATAATGAGAACAGAAAGGAGCTACGATTAAAAGTAAAAGTTGAGGTACCATTCGATGCAGCAGTCACACCACTGGGCCTCTCACCTGAGAAGACCAGAATCGAGAAGACGCGGGCTGCAAAAGCTGCACTGCAGCCTTATTCACAATAGCCAAGACAGTGAAGCCACCAAAATGTCCATCAACAGATGTATGGATGAAGAAGAAGTGGTCCACGTTCACAATAGAATATTAGCCATGGAAAACAATGAAACACTGCTATTTGAGGTGCCATAGATGAGCTTGGAGATAATCACAGAATATGAGGTAAGTCAGAAAGCAAAAGACCTATATCCTATGATATCACTTATAGGCGTTATCTAATAACTAACACAAATGAACATATTTCCACAGAGAAAGACACTCACAGACTTAGAAATTAAGTATGCTTATCTAAAAGGAAAGGTGGGCAGAATGGATAAATTAAGATTAACGTTACCATACGTATACAAATACATATAATAAACATATATCAAAAAGACGGACCATATAGCAAGGGAGGTCTATGGAACACTGTAATATTTTACATGGGAAGAGGATCTGAACATGAATAGACATATATATTGTACAAATGAACCAGATTGTGTACATCTGGACAAACAATATCTAATCATTACCCCGATTAAATAAATTTTAAAAACCAAGATGTAATGAGACATAAACTTATGGGCGTTCCTCCTGGCACATTCCATTCTAACTTAAAACCTAGGACCACGACTTCCAGAAAGGCTCTGCTGCCCTAGTACCCAGATTTGGGAAAGGACAAATGCTGCCTCCTTGTGGCCGTTTCCCACAACAGCAGCTTTAAACCCAGTGCTAATGGTCACTAAATATTCACCAAACTTGCAGTTCTGTAATGACATCTGCCCTCCAAAAAAATCCTGGGGTCGAATATCCACCAAAAATTCAAAAGAGGGCAACCTTCCAAGAAGACAGCTTCAAGAGATAGATTGTACTCACACTTGATTTTTTAACAGAAAGGAAAAAGGCGTGGAAAATGATGAATTTTAGGAATTTTTAAAGTCATGCAAACCCAAATTACAAAAACCTATCAGGTCACAGCAGTCAGATTGGCCATTAGCAAAAATGCTGCAAACTATAAATGCTGAAGGGATTGTGGAGAAGTTCGTACCCTCGGCTCTAAGGGAGACATGGTAAGAGCCACTAATGAAAACACAATGGAGGTGCTTTGAAAAGGTAAACATTGAGCTACTAGTCAATCAGTCATACCCACTGCTGGGACTATCACCTGAGAAAATGAGAATCAAAAAGTCACAAGCTGGCAATCTTGCACTCCAGCAATATTTAATATAGCCAACACTTGGAAGCAACGAAAATGTCCCTCAACAGAGCAATGCACCAAGAAGTGGTCCATATACAAAATGGAATATTATTCCGATAAAAATATAAATTAAATTAAAAAAACAAACAAAAGTAAGGAGACATCAGCCTTTGGGGGTTTATCCGGGCACATTCCACTCTAATTTATAACCGAGGAAGACCACCGGCCGGAAGCTCTGTTTCCCTAGTACCAGCATGGGGAACAAAGAAAGGCTGCCGCAATCTGGCCGTTACCTGCAAAAGCAGCTTTAAAGCCTGTGCTAATGGTCACTTCATGTGAACAAGTACTGCAGGGCTGTAAATGAAACCTGCCCTCAAAATGTTTTGAGGGAGGTAATGGCCAATAAATTTCAAAATGTAACACATACTTTAGAAAACACTTTGAAGAGCTAAGCTGTAATCACAGTTTGAAAAATAAAAAGGACATGACTTAAAGCTCAATTTCAAAGGATTATGAGTCATATGCAAATTCAACCACAAAGAGGTATCAGCTCACACCAGTCAGAATATCCATCAGCAAGAAAACTACAAACAATAAATGCTGAAGCCATAAAAAGAAACGAAATTGAGCTATTTGTAATGAGGTGGATAGACCTAGAGTCTGTCATACACAGTGAAGTAAGTCAGAAAGAGAGAGACAAATACCGTATGCTAACACATATACCTGGAATTTAAGGGAAAAAAATGTCATGAAGAACCTAGGGGTAAAACAGGAATAAAGACAGAGATCTACTAGAGAATGGACTTGAGGATATGGGGAGGGGGAAGGGTAAGCTGTGACAAAGGGAGAGAGAGGCATGGACATATATACACTACCAAACGTAAGGTAGATAGCTAGTGGGAAGCAGCAGCATGGCACAGGGAGATCAGCTCGGTGCTTTGTGACCGCCTGGAGGGGAGGGAGGGTGGGAGGGAGGGAGACGCAAGAGGGAAGTGATATGGGAACATATGTATATGTATAACTGATTCATTTTGTTGTAAAGCACAAGCTAGCACACCATTGTAAAGCAATTATACTTCAATAAAGATATTAAAAATAAATAAATAAATAAATGCTGAAGGTGTTGTGGAGAAATGCATACCCTCAACTTTAAGTGGGATGTAACCTGGAAAGAGCCAATAATGAGCACAGAATCGTGGTGCATTTAAACGGTAAACCCCGAGATACCATATGATACAGGATGCCCACTCCTGGGCCTATAACATAAGAAGACAGAATTGTAAAGACACAGGCAGGCAAATGTGCAGTGCAGCAGTATTACAATAGCCACGACATAGGAGGCAACCAAAAAGTCCATCAACAGGTGAGTGGACAAAGAAGAACTGGTACATGTACAGATGGAATATTATCTAGGGAAAAAAATGAAACAATGCCATTTGCAGCACCGTAGATGATTCTAGAGGTAATCAGGCAAATTGTACTAAGTCAGACAGCAAAAGACACATATCCTATAATATCACTTATAGGTGTTAGCTAAAAATTGATACCAATGAAGATATTTCCACAGAGAAAGGCAATCACAGATTCATTAAACAAAGTTATGGTTCACCAAATGGAAAGGTGTGAGGACTGGATACATTAGGATATTGGGGTTAACATAGATATAGAAACACATGTGAAATATATAATCACCAAAGACCTACGGAATACCAAGAGAAGACTACTCAACATTGTGTCACAAGCTACATGAGAAAACGATCTGAAGAAGTATAGATACATGTATATGTGTAAAAGAACCACATCTTACACACCTAGAACAAACAAAACATTTTAATCAAATTTGCTCTGATAAAAAATAAACATTAAAAAAAGAACAAGAAAAAAAAGAGAGAAAAAAAAGGGAAAAAAAAGAACGAGAAGTAATGAGACATACACTTAAGGGGCTTTTTGCTGGCACATTGCATTCTAATTTACAACCAGAACACGACTTCCATTAAAGCTCTGTCATCACTAATAAAGCAGCTTTATAAGCAATGTTGAAGGTAGCTTAAAAGAATTCTCACTAATTATTGACAGTAACAAGAAAACAAACAAAAGTAAAAATCTCACGGCAAAAAGTATACATAGAGTAAGGGTAGTAGATCAAACACTTATTAAACTTCTGTAAAGAATAAAAGACAACAGTAGTATTTTTTTTTAAAGAGAGGGGCCAAATAAATCAGAACTGAAAGAGATGATGTTACAAGAGCCACCACAGAAATACAAAGTATCCTAAGATACACACAGGGTAACTCAGGGCTCAGACTGGACAGAGCCCACTCTCCATTCCCCTGTACATGACTTACAGGAGCCTCAGGAACTGAGGAGGGGGTCCTTGAGGAGAGGCACAAGATAGAAGATGTTAGGCATTAACATGACTGCATTCATTTTAAACGTGCCTGAACTACATTCACATGAGATGATTTTGTCCTGTTTGTACATCAGCACCTCTAGTCGGAACTGCAGATCTTTGGTTTCACCACCTCTATGACAGCATTAGCTTCACCTGCTGTGGACCGTCTCCTATAGGATTTCTAGAACCACAAAACATCGAAGCTTCACAGGACCCAGAGTCTGTGCGACTCCACTCAGAGTCTCAACTGCATTCAGAGACTCAGAGTCTCAACAGAGACTCCACTCTTGGAGGACACACACAAAGTAGTGTGCACATCAGGACCCAGGGGAAGGAGCAGTCACCCCATAGGTGAATGATCATACCTAGCTGCTAGTTTTAGAGGGTCTCCTGCAGAGGTGGGGTGTGGCTGCAGCTCACCATGGGGACAACGACACTGACAGCAGAAGTTCTGGGAAATACTCCTTGGCGTGAACTCTCCCAGAGTCCACCATTAGCCCCACCAAGAGCAAGGTAGGCTCCAGTGCTGGGTCGCCTCAGTCCAAACAACCAACAGGGAGGGAACCCAGCCCCATGCATCAGCAGACAAGTGGATTAAACTTTTTATTAAACTTTTATTTAATCCACAGACAAGCAGATTAAAGCTCTGCCCACCAGAACAACACCCAGCTCTACCCACCACCAGTCCCTCGCATAAGGAAGCTTGCACAAGCCTCTCAGATAGACTCAATCACTGGAGAGCAGACAGCAGAAGCAAGAAGAACTACAATTCTGCAGCCTGTGGAAGGAAAACCACATTCACAGAAAGATAGAGAAAATGAAAAGGCAGAGGACTTTATACCAGATCAAGGAACAAGATAAATCCTCAGAAAAACAACGAAATGAAGTGGGGATAGGTAACCTTCCAGTAAAAGAATTCAGAATAATGATAGTGAAGATGATCCAAGACCTTAGAAAAATAATGGAGGCAAAGATCGAGAAGATGCAAGAAATGCTTAACAAAGACCTAGAAGAATTAAGGAACAAACACCTAGAAGAATTAAAGAACAAACAAACAGAGATGAACAATACAATAACTGAAATGAAAAATACACTAGAAGGAATCAGTAGCAGAATAACTGTGACAGAAGAACGGATAAGTGACCTGGAAGACAGAAAGGTGGAAATCACTGCCATGGAACAAAATAAAGAAAAAGAATGAAAATAAATGAAGACAACCTAAGAGACTTCTGGGACAACATTAAATGCAACAACATTCGCATTATAGGGGTCCCAGATGGAGAACAGAGAGAGAAAGGACTCGAGAAAATATCTGAAGAGATTATAGTTGAAAACTTCCCTAGCATGGGAAAAGAAATAGCCACCGAAGTCCACGAAGCGCAGAGAGTCCCAGGCAGGATAAACCAAAGGAGAAAAATGCCGAGACACACAGTAATCAAATTGAAAAAATTAAAGACAAAGAAAAATTATTGAAAGCAACAAGGGAAAAATGACAACATACAACGGAATTCCCATAAGGTTAACAGCTGATTTCTCAGCAGAAAATCTACAAGCCAGAAGGGAGTGGCATGATAAATTTAACGTGATGAAAGGGAAGAACCTACCACCAAGAGTACTCCACCCAGCAAGTATCTCATTCAGATTTGATGGAGAAATCAAAAGCTTTACAGACAAGCAAAAGCTAAGAGAATTCAGCACCACGAAACCAGCTCTACAACAAATGCTAAAGGAACTTCTCTAAGTGGGAAACACAAGAGAAGAAAAGGACCCACTAAGACAAACCCATAACAATTAAGAAAATAATAATAGGAACATACATATTGATAATTACCTTAAACGTGAATGGATTAAATGCTCCAACCAAATGACACAGGCTCACTGAATGGATACAAAAACAAGATCCATATATATGCTGTCTACAAGAGACCCATTTCAGACCTAGGGACACATACAGACTGAAAGTGAGAGGATGGAAAAATATATTCCATGCAAATGAAAATCAAAAGAAAGCTGGAGTAGCAATACTCATATCAGATAAAATAGATTTTAAAATAAAGAATGTTACAAGAGACAAGGAAGGACACTACATAATGATCAAGGGATCAATCCAAGATATAACAATTATAAATATATATGTACCCAACACAGGAACACCTCAATACATAAGGCAACTGCTAACAGCTATAAAAGAGGAAATCAACAGTAACACAATAATAGCAAGGGACTTTAACACCTCACTTACACCAATGGAGATCATCCAGACAGAAAATTAATAAGGAAACACAAGCTTTAAATGACACAATAGACCAGATAGATTTAATGGATATTTATAGGACATTCCATCCAAAAACAGCAGACTACAAGTTCTTCTCAATGGCACACGGAACATTCTCCGGGATAGATCACATCTTGGGTCACAAATAAAGCCTCAGTAAATTTAAGAAAACTGAAATCATATCAAGCAGCTGTTCCGACCACAATGCTATGAGATTAGAAATCAATTACAGGGAAAATAACGTAAAAAACAAACACATGGAGGCTAAACAATACATTTCTAAATAACCAAGAGATCACTGAGGAAATCAAAGAGGAAATCAAAAAATACCTAGAGACAAATGACAACAAAAACACGATGATCCAAAACCTATGGGATGCAGCAAAAACAGTTCTAAGAGGGAAGTTTATAGCAATAAAAGCCTACCTCAAGAAACCAGAAAAATCTCAAATAAACAATCTAACCCTACACCTAAAGGAACTAGAGAATGAAGAACAAAACCCAAAGTTAATAGAAGGAAAGAAATCATAAAGATCAGAGCAGAAATAAATGAAATAAAAACAATAGCAAAGATCAATAAAACTAAAAGCTGGTTCTTTGAGAAGATAAACAAAAATGATAAACCTTTAGCCAGACTCAAGTAAAAGAGGGAGAGGACTCAAATCAATAAAATTAGAAATGAAACAGGAGAAGTTGTAACAGACACCACAGAAATACAAAGCATCCTAAGAGACCTCTACAAGCAACTCTATGCCAATAAAATGGACAACCTGGAAGAAATGGACAAATTCTTAGAAAGGTATAACCTTCCAAGACTGAACCGGGAAGAAATAGAAAATATGAACAGACCAATCACAAGTAATGAAATTGAAAGTGTGATTAAAAATCTTCCAACAAACAAAAGTCCAGAACGAGATGGCATCAGAGGTGAATTCTATCAAACATTTAGACAAGAGCTAACACCCAATCTTCTCAAACTCTTCAGAACTTTTCAGGGGAAGGAACACTCCCAAACTCATTATATGAGGCCACAATCACCCTGATACCAAAACCAGACAAAGATACTACAGAAAAAGAAAATTAGAGACCAATATCACTGATTAATATAGATGTAAAAATCCTCAACAAAATACTAGGAAACAGAATTAAACAACACATTAAAAGGATCATGCACCATGATCAGGTGGGGTTTATCCCAGGGATGCAAGAATTCTTCAATATACACAAATCAATCAATGTGATACACCATATTAACAAATTGTAGAATAAAAATATGATCATCCCAATAGATGCAGGAAAAGCTTTTGACAAAATTCAACACCAATTTATGATTAAAAGTCTCCAAAAAGTGGGCATAGAGGGAATCTACCTCAACATAATAAAGGCAGTATATGACAAACCCACAGCAAACATCATTCTCAATAGTGAAAAACTAAAAGCATTTCCTCTAAGATCAGGAACAAGACAAGGATGTCCACTCTCACCACTATTACTCAACATAGTTTTTGGAAGTCCTAGACACAGTAATCAGAGAAGAAAAAGAAATAAAAGGAATACAAATTGGAAAAGAAGAAGTAAAATTGTCACTGTTTGCAAATGACACGATACTACACATAGTGAATCCTAAAGATGCCACCAGAAAACTACCAGAGCTAATCAATGAATTTGGTAAAGTTGCAGGATACAAAATTAATGCACAGAAATCTCTTGCATTCCTATACACTAACAATGAAAGATCAGAAAGAGAAATTAAGGAAACAATCTCATTCACCATTGCAACAAAAAGAATAAAATACGGAGGAATGAACCTACATAAGGAGGTAAAAGACCTGTACTCAGAAAACTATAAGACACTGCTGAAAGAAATCAAAGATGATATAAACATATGGAGGTATAAACCATGTTCTTGGATTAGAAGAATCAATATTGTGAAAATGACTATAGTACCCAAAGCAAGCTACAGATTCAATGCAATCCCTATCAAATACCACTGGCATTTTCTACAGAACTAGAACAAAAAAATCTTAAAATTTGTATGGAGACACAAAAGACCCCGAATAGCCAAAGCAGTCTTGAGGGAAATTAAAAGAGCTGGAGGAATCAGACTTCCTAACTTCAGACTATACTACAAAGCTACATTAATCAAGACTATATGGTACTGGCACAAAAACAGAAATATAGATCAATTGAACAAGATAGAAAGCCCAGAGATAAACCTACGTACCTATGGCTAACTCATCTATGACAAAGGAGGCAAAGATATACAATGAAGAAAAGACAGTCTCTTCAGTAAGTGGTGCTGGGAAAACTGGACAACTACACGTGAAAGAATGAAATTAGAACACTCCATAACACCATACACAAAAATAAACTCAAAATGAATTAGAGATCTAAATGTTAGACCAGACACTATAAAATTATTAGAGGAAAACATAGGCAGAACACTCTATGACATAAATCACAGCAAGATCCTTTTTGACCCACCTCCTAGAGAAGTGGAAATAAAAACAAAAATAAACAAATGGGACCTAATGAAACTTCAAAGCTTTTGCACAGCAAAGGAAAACATAAACAAGACGAAAATACAACCCTCAGAATGGGAGAAAATGTTTTCAAATGAAGCAAATGACAAAAGATTAATCTCCAAAATTTACAAGCAGCTCGTGTAGCTCAATATCACAAAAACAAACAACACAATCCAAAAATGGGCAGAAGACCTAAATAGACATTTCTCCAAAGGAGATATACAGATTGCCAATAAACACATGAAAGGATGCTGAACATCACTAATCATTAGAGAAATGCAAATCAAAACTACAGTGAGGTATCAACTCCCAGCAGTCAGAATGGCAATCATCAAAAAATCTACAAACAATAAATGCTGGAGAGGCATTTACTGGAGAAAAGGGAACGTTCTTGCACTGTTGCTGGGAATGTAAATTGCTATACCCACTAGGGATAACAGTATAGAGGTTCCTGAAAAAACTAAAAATAGAAGTACCATACGACCCAGCAATCCAACTACTGGGCATTTGCCCTGAGAAAACCATAATTCAAAAAGAGTTATATACAACAATGTTCATTGCAGTTCTACTTACAATAGCCAGGACATGGAAGCAACCTAAGTGTCCATCGACAGATAAATGGATAAAGAATATCTGGCACATATATAAATGGAATATTACTCAGCCATAAAAAGAAACAAAACTGAGTTATTTGTAGTGAGGGGGATGGACTTAGAGTCTGTCCTACACAGTGAAGTAAGTCAGAAAGAGAAAAATAAATACCGTGTACTAACAGAGATATATGGAATCTAAAGAAAAAAGTTTATGAAGAACCTAGGGGCAGGACAGGATTAAGGACACAGACATAGAGAAAGGACTTGAGGACACGGGGAGGGGGAAGGGTAAGCTGGGACGAAGTGAGAGAGTGCCATGGACATATATACATTGCCAAATGTAACATCGATAGCTACTGGGAAGCAGCCACATAGCACAGGGAGATCAGCTCGGTGCTTTGCGACCACCTAAAGGGGTGGGATGTGGAGGGTGGGAGGGAGATGTAAGAGGGAGGGGATATGGTGATATATGTATATGTATAATTGACTCACTTTGTTATACAGCAGAAACTAACACTCCATTGTAAAGCAATTATACTCCAATAAAGGTGTAAAAGGAAAATAAAAAAGAAAGAAGCCCAGAGATAAACCTACACACCTATGGTCAACTAATCTATGACAAAGTAGGCAAGACTATACAATGGAGAAAAGACAGTGTCTTCAATCAGTGGTGCTGGGAAAAATGGACAGCTACATGTAAAAGAATGAAATTAGAACACCCCCTAACACCATACACAAAAATAAATTCAAAATGGATTAGAGA
The DNA here is from genome assembly GCF_011762595.2 of Tursiops truncatus. NCBI lineage: Eukaryota > Metazoa > Chordata > Mammalia > Artiodactyla > Delphinidae > Tursiops > Tursiops truncatus. The sequence continues at coordinate 92,466 of NW_022983406.1, forward strand.
CCTTAATGTAAGACCGGACAGTATAAAACTCTTAGAGGAAAACATAGGAAGAATACTCTAACATAAATCACAGCAAGATCTGTTTTGATCCACCTCCTAGAGTAATGACATAAAAAAGAAAACTAAACAAATGGGACCTAATGAAACGTAAAAGCTTTTGCAAAGCAATGGAAACTACAAACACAAAAAGACAACCCTCAGAATGGGAGAATATATTTGCAACTGAATCAATGGACAAAGGATTAATCTCCAATATATATAAACAGCTGATGCAGCTCAATATTAAAAAAACAAACAACCCAATACAAAAATGGGCAGAAGATCTAAATAGACATTTCTTCCAAAAAGATGTAGAGATGGCCAAGGAGCACATGAAAAGCTGCTCTACATCACTAATTATTAGAGAAATGCAAATCAAAACTACAATGAGGTATCACCTCACACCTGTTAGAATGGGCATCATCAGAAAATCTACAAACAACAAATGCTGGAGAGGGTGTGGAGAAAAGGAACCCTCTTCCACGATTGGTGGGAATGTAAATTGATAGTCACTATGGAGAACAGTATGGAGGTTCCTTAAAAAACTAAAAATAGAATTACCATATGATCCAGCAACCCACTACTGGGCATATACCCAGAGAAAACCATAAATCAAAAAGACACATTCACCACAATGTTCATTGCAGCACTATTTACAATAGCCAGGTAATGGAAGCAACCTAAATGCCCACAGACAGACGAATGGATAAAGATGTGGTACATATATAAAATGGACTATTAGCCATAAAAAGGAATGAAATTGGGTCATTTGTAGAGACGTCGATGGATCTAGAGACTGTCATACAGAGTGAAGTAAGTCAGAGAGAGAAAAACAAATATTGTATATTAACGCATATATGTGGAACCTAGAAAAATAGTACAGATGAACCGGTTTGAAGGGCAGAAATAGAGACACAGATGTAGAGAACAAATGTATGGACACAAAGAGGGGAAAGCCATGGGGGGGGTGGCGGTGGGAGGAGTTGGGAGATTGGGATTGACATGTATACATTTATATGTATAAAACAGATAACCAATAAGAACCTGCTGTATAAAAAATAAATAAAATAAAATGAAAAATAAAATTTTTTAAAAAACGGAAAAAAGTTATTCCCTTCACATACATGTATTTATATGAATGAATTATTTCCATGCTTACATCCATAAGTACAAAAAAGAGGAATAAAACCTACCTTGAAACAAAAAAGAAAAAAACAAAACAGAACCCCCCAGTTATACAGATGAAAACACTATCAGGGCACTTGCTTCAGTGGTAGACAATTCTGAAGTTGGTCAGAGGTGGGGAATCATCTCGCATGCAGCCAGCAGCTCCCCCGCAAGGAGTGTCCTCATTACAAGCCTGGGGGACCGTGCCGAGGCATCTGTGAGTAAACGTGAGATGAGCCCCAGGCCAGCTGCTGCTGAACTGTTCCCAACCTTCCCAGGTAAAACACCTGAATATGTACAAGGACTTGAAAGCCTAGAGGAAGGGCCATGGAGCCACACGAGTGACAGCATGCCAGCCGACTTGGTGCCTGCAGGCCAGCCAGGATGGTACTGGCCCTGGGTGCTCTTCTGGAAGATTTCCATTTCCCTGCCTGAGATACCCGTCCTGTCCCTGCCCCCACTGCTTTTTTCCTTCCTCACCTCTGCCCAGGGAGAAATTCCAGCAGCAGGTATGGGTGACACATCCTCTTCCTTAGCAGGTGGCTGGCCTGGCAACTGCTGCAGAAAGTCCAGCAGAGCCCCACTCACACTGGGCCACCCACAAAGCCGTGGCCTCTCACTCCCTCCCACCAGCCCAGCCCCGAGACTGCTGACAGGGCAGAGAAAATGGCGTCAGGCACGGCTGCAGGGGCTCTTGCTGCCTGGAGTGGTATTTATATTGATCTCAACCCAGGCACACCTGGGGAGGGCTGGCCGGCACGGTAAGGCTGCCCAGGTCAGCCAATCATCACCCCTCAGGGGCTCACAGTTGCAGAAAATGGAACTTGCTGAACTGGCCAGGTCCAAGGAACAGGTGTGGGCTCCTGAGAGTCAAGATAGACAAGGGGCTGCAGCTTTGGCTTGTTTTCTAATCATTTTATCTGGCCCATGAGTGGGAGACAACTTCAAGAAAACACTCTCCTAATGAGAGGAACCCAGGAGTCAGGGAGAGGAGGGGTGGGTGGTGGTTGGAGACAGAGGCCTGGTGCCCCGGGTGCAGTGGAAGTCTCTGGAAGACCAGGTGGAGGGAGGCCGTACAGAGTGATGCCCAGGGTCACAGACCTGTCGCAGCTGCTGTTTGTTAGTTCAAGTCCTGCTCTGAGGTGCTCTGTGTCAGCTCTGAGTGACAGGTGAGCTGTGGGTGCTCTGCAATGAGGGCTATGTGCATGGTTCCTGTGTGCCCAGCCCTGCCACGGTACCTGCAAGGGTAGCTCTGTATCCGGGGATTGGTCTGACCACGAGAGCCCCATGGGCTGCTGGGGACCTGGTAAAGGATGTCAGGACAGTCAGTGAAGCCACCGAGGATATACCTCCAGCTGCTCCTAATTCCTACACCCTGCTGGTCATTCTACCAACCACCAGGACATGGTATTCTGTATTAGTCTTCAATGATGCCTTCTTTTGTATTCCATTAGTCCCAGAGTCACAAGAAATTTTGGCTTGTGAGTGGCAGGACTCAACATACAACTAAAACAATACTTCCGGGCCGTCTGGCCCCAAGGGTGCAAAAATTCCCACACCGTCTTTGGGGAAAGCTTAGGTAAAGACCTAAAAGTTCTACCTCTGGAAAAGGAAACCCTCCTTCAATACGCAGATGACATTCTGATCGCCAGCCCTACTAAGGAGGCCTCTGAACTACCAAGCCAATAAAGGATAGAAGTCGTCCAAAAAGAAGCTCAAATATCACAGACTGCGGTGACCTGCCTGGGCTTCATTCTCACAGAAGGTCGGAGAAGCCCATCCCAGGAAAGGGAAGAAACCATTTTCAGCCTTACCCCTTTCTCAAACTAGAAGACAGCTTAGGGGTTCCTGGGGAGGCCAGGGTTTGCTGCTTCTGGATCCCTAACTATAGTCTACTAGCTGGGCCTCTATATGAAACACTGAAAGGAAAAGATGATGATCCTTTTGAATAGAATCCAGAAGTGGCCTTTCAAGAATGGAAAGAGCAGTCAATTCAGACCCTTGCCCTGGAACTCCCTAATTTAGCTAAACCCTTTGACCTTTACATTCCCGGTGAAAGGTGAATCGCCATTGGAGAATTAGTGCAAAAACTGGGACCACTTGAAATGGAACAATGCAAGAATGCCATCCAGGTAGGATAAACTACGGTCACTAAGGGGCTTGGCCCTACTGCCACATCTGGCCAAGATACTGGCGGTATCTAAAAACCTGGAAATCAGCAGCCCAAAAGGCCACCTCCCTCCTAAGGGAAAAGGACCCCACGTGGTGATCCTAACCACCAACCATGCCCTGAAGTTGCAGGGTTCGCTCCGTGGGCACACCGACCTCGAGTGAGGAGGCCCTCCAACTCCAACATCCAGAGAGATAACCGGGGGCAACAGGGCACCATGACGACTCGTGTGAACATCACTTGACCTGGAGTTTCTCTCATAAAACAACAAGAGTGTGTCCCAAAAGAGTAGACTACTGCTTGCAGGACTTACTGCACCCAGAGGGGAGCTAATAATCTTGGCGGGGGAACCGTATATCACACTGTCACCATAGAAAAGCCTACAGACACCGTGATGATGGTGGCCAATAAGACCGGCTGGACTCCTGTTTACTTCAAAAGGCTGTTGACTCAGTGGCCATCATGGTCCTTGATCACCACTGACCCTGGACTGTCTGGGAGTTGAGCGGGCAGGGCTCTGACACCTGGTGCTGTTTGTACGTTAATTCAGGGGCCTAATTGAAGAAAGCACAGACTACTGGTCAGAGCATCTAGGCTGGCAGAAACGGTCAGCCTAAGGTGGCCGAACAAATGTGGGGTGGGGTGAAACCGGCCCCCACAGCGTCTCTGCACATCTCTTTCCTGGACCCTTAAAGGTCATTAGAATCTATAACACTTCCAATGCTGGTGCTCAGGTGGACGAGCAAGGAGGCAGGGGTCCTGGGGACAATCAACGTCACCTGGAGGCTGCTGGGGAGAAGTTCTGACCCTCGCCCCTGGGTATGAGGGCTCCCAACTCAGCACTCAGCAGTTACAGAAGAAGGGTCTGCACCCTCAGCACTCCAAGAATGAGGAACGGGACAAAAGGCAGAGGAGGAGTTTGTCCCCAGCAAAGCCCATTAAAAATCCCTGGGAGATAAAAATAGAATCTGGGCAATAAAGTCAAGTCTAACTTTTTTATCCTTTGTGCTTTGTCTAATTTCACTGTACTCCTAGGGTCTCGCATGCAGAGGTTCCACACCCGGCACTTCAGACCAGATTTCCTAGTGCAGAATGGCTGGGTCGACACCTCAGCTCCTGGGGCCCAGTGCAGACTCCACGATATAGAGCCTGAGCTGCAGCCAACCCAGCCCTTGAAAGCTCTGTCCCCTCCCTCCCACTGACTCTGACAGGATCTCTACACAGCAGCCCAGCCCACAGCCCACGGGGTAGTGCATGCTCTCACCTCTCCATTCTCTGATCAAAATATAAAGTTTCCTTTGCTTGTGAACCAAACTCAGTCTCGATCTGTTGGCCCCAATGACACTGGGCAGGGGGACACTTGTTGGGGTCCACTCTGGAGGATCAGTAACAGAAATTGAGACTATTGTAACCTCAATGAACAGATGTGTGAGCCAAACTGTAGTTAACATAGAACAGTGTATAAGGCTCGGGTAAAATAAGATGTTTCTAACACTTCCATTTGATATTTCCATCACTTTATTATAAGCAAGTTCAGTGAAAGGGTTTGTCTTATTTGTCAGGTCAATATTAGAGAAACGAAGTGATTTCTTTCCAAGGATGTACATCTAATAATCTTGGTTAAAGCTTCAATCTTGTTTTAAATGCTTTTCCATTGAAAATGATACCTCTCTTTCAGCTCCCCCATTTCTGAGAAGTATAAAATCTTATAATTTATTATTACCAAAGGGGAAAGGTGGGAGGAGGGATAAATTAACAGTTTGGGATTAACACATACACACTGCTATGTATAAAATAGATCATCAACAAGGAACTACTGTATAGCACAGGGAACTACACTCAACATTTTGCAATAACCTATAAGGGGAAATAATCTGAAAAAGAATAGATATTTTTATTGACATCATCTATCAATGACAGTTAAAGTGTAACCTAAGGGAAGCTGGTGGTGAGTGCTTCTGACCCTGAAGACTTCAATCATCTAAAGTTTGGACTCTGCCTACTTCCCAAGGCCCTTAATGAACATATGTGTAGCCATAGCTTAAAAAATTCCCCAGTTTGGGTTTCGGGGAGACACTGATTTTGAAAAAGCCCTGGTGTTCTCCTTACATGAATGGGACTCTTCCTACTGCTAAAACATGTCTGTCACACCCAGAGGATAGTATACCGTCTGATCGGGAAGAGTTTGGAAAAGGCATCTCATCTCCTCATCTCCTGGTGCTCGGGTTCACCCCTCCAGCGTCTTTACTAACAGTCTCCCCACTTGGAGATGTCAGCACTGTCAACATCCTGTTGCGTACAGTTTGGAATTTGTCCAGAGGATGAAGCGGAAGGATGAGGAACAATGAGAGACAAGTCCTAGGTGTTCAGACAGGCACATGTCACTCTAATTTCCAATCAGGAAGACGAATTGACCAAAGGCTAGGGTTGCCCATGGAAACAGTATAGGGCTTGAGGAAATCCTGCTGCTTTGTGGCCAGTTCCCATAAACACAAGTTGAACAATGGAACTCAGGGGCAGTAAAATTCACGAAACTGCAGAGTTGAAAATATCCATCACTGAAAAATGTCTTGAGGAAAGTCAGAGAAAAGGACTTGTAAGCAAGGGAGAATGGCAGGAAAGGGATTTGAGGAGGTAGAAAGGACTCGCCATTAAGCACAAGAAAAGGAGCTGAACATTGCCAACATTGCAGTTGGCCAAAAAGGGTGTATGCGTTTTTTTCTGTATATATTCAAGAAAAGGGCATACACTTTTTTAGCCAACCAAACAGGTGGGCACTGGAAATCAATACTACAAAAGATATCACTTCGCATCAGTCAGAAGAGCCATCCTCATAAAGCGTAAACAACAGAAATGCAGGACAGGGCAATGAGAAGAGGGAGCCCTGTGAGACTTATAGTGGAAATGTATATTGCCAACGGCCATTCTGGAGAAGTGTATTGTGTTTACTAAAGCATCTAAAAAATGAGCTACAGAGCATAGGGCACTTGCACTCATGGGCGTATATCTTGGGAAAAACAAAAATCGAGAGGACACAGGCACCCCAATGTTTACCCCCTCTCTGTTTAAAAGATCCTCGACTAGGATATAACTTAAATGTCTCTGGAGGGAAAAAATGGATAGAGATGTGGTACTTAGGTAGAGTGGAATATTACTCAGCCTGGAAATCAATGAAATATGGCCAGTTGTAACAACTCCAGAGGAGTTACGTATGATCATTCTAAGTGACAGAATTCAAAAAGAAAAAGACACATATCATAAGATATCACTTAAAGGTGGAATCCAAAATAGCTACACATGAAATAAATTACAAAACAAAAACATAGTCAAATATGTAGAAAACACGCATAAGGCTGCTAAACGGGAAAGGTGGGGAGGGGTGAGGCATCATCCAGGAGGTTGAAATTAGCAAAGATACCATTCCAAATACCAAACTGATAATCAACAAGGCCTACACGGTAGCTAAAAGAACTGCACTCAGCACACTCAAGTCACCGGAAAAGAATATATACGACTGGTAAGAATCTGAAAAAGAATTTACTGATGTCTCTCTGTACGTGAATCAAGTGGATGTACAGCAGCAAGAAACAGAGCTTTGAAAATCAGCTGTAACCAATATAGTAATAAATTGAAAAAAATAAACGACAGAGAGACAGAGAAAACCTCTTACAACTTTTCCTCAGGGACGGTGATGCAACATGGATTGAACACATCTAGACCCACAGCAGGATGAGACATAAGGCTGGAAACTGTTTGCGCTAAGAGAAATGTGAGGTTGGGTGAGGAAATGCACACCCTTTAAAGTAATACTACCTGGTACCCATTCAATGGGTCCCAAATCTGCAGGTTCAAGGGATCTTCCTATAGCTAAAACATGCATGGAAAACCCAGAGGACTGTACACCATGTGATCGGGAGATGTGTCTAAAATGCACCTCATTTATCCTCTCCTGGTGCTCCTGTTCACCATTCCAGCCACGTTACTTAGAATCTCCCCACTTGGAGAATCAGCACATTTCAACTTCTGTTTCACACATTTTGCAAATTGTGAGGAGGATGAACGGGAAGAGGGGGAACCAATGAGAGAATAGTTGTAGGGGTTTGGACGGGCACATATCACTCTAATTTCCCATTAAGAATAAGAATTAAAGAAAGGCTCAGCCTGCCTCGCCGGAGCCAAAATAGGGCCTGAAGCAATCCTGCGGGTTTGAGGCCAGCTCACAAAAGAGCAACTTAAAAAATGGAGCTCAGGGTCACTGCAATTCACAAACCTGCAGAGTTATAAATGAAAACTAACGTCCAAAATATGTTGAGGTAAGGCAAAGAAGAGGATCTGAATGCAAGACAGAATTGCAAGAAACAGATTTCAAGAGATAGATTGGACTCGTCTTTAACGCACATGAAAAGCGGCAGAATTTCGACAATGATGCAGTTGGCCCAAAAGGGCGTATGCGTTTTTTCCTGATTATATCCAGGAAAAAACGCATATGCACCTTATGGGCAACGAGCAAGCAAGCAATGCAAATGTGCACAACAAAGAAGTCTCACTTCCCACCGGTCAAAAGGGCCATCCTAAAAAATTGTAAAAACCAGAAATGCAGGACAGGCCATGGAGAACAGGGAGCCTTTATACGCTGATGGGCAGTGTGTGAACTGCCGAGAGCCACTCTGGAGAAGTGTATGGTGGTTCCTAAATCATCTAAAAAACAGAGCTACAGAGCATAGGACACTTCCAATCATGGGAGTATATCTAGGGAAGTCTAAAAATCAACAAGACACAAGCACACCACAGTTTAGGGCTACTCTGTTTACAAGAACCTCAACTTCAGTACACCTTAAATATCCCAGGAAAGAGAACAATGGATAAAGAAGATGTGGTACTTATGTACAATGGAATATCTCTTCACCATGAAATCAATGTAATAAGGCTAGTAGAAGGATAAAGAGTGGATTTAGGTCCGATAATACTACTTGAAATAAGTCAAACAGAAAAAGAAACATATCATAAGATATCACTTATAGAGGGAGGGTAAATATGGCTGCACAAGAAATGAATTACAGAACAGAACAGTGTCTCACATTTAGAAAACACACTTATGTCAGCTTAAGGGGAAAGGAGAGGTGGGGTGATGCATAAAACCAGAGTTTGAAATTAGCACAGATACCGTTCAATAAACCAAATAGGTATTAGACAAGATCTACACCTTGCTCAATGAACTGGCCTCAACACACCCTATACACCGCAGAGAAATATATCTGAGTAATAAGAATCTTAAAACCCATGTATTGATATATCTCCATAAGGGAATCAAGTGTGTGCAGAGCGGCACAAACACAGCAGTGAAAATGAGCTAAACCCATTACAGAAATAAATTTTAAAAACAAAACGCAGAAACAATCAAAGAGAGAAAAATTCTTACAATATTCCCTCAGGGGCTGTGATGCAACCTGGATTGACCACATATAAACCCACAGCTGGATAAGACATAAGGCTGGACACTTAGGGCTGAGAGGATTGGTGAGCTTTGGTGAGCAACTGCCAAAAGTTTAATGCAATACTTCATGCTACTCATTCCAAGGGTCCCAACACTCCAGGTTAAAGGGAATCTTCCTACAGCTAAACCATGCTTGGGAAACCCAGCGACTGGTATACCATATGATCGGGAAAGGTTTCTAAAACGCACCTCATTGTTCCTCTCCTGGGGCTCCGGATCGACATTCCAGCCGCTTTATTAACAACAACCCCACATGGTGACTCAATGCCTTTAAGTTCCAGTATCGCACAGTCTGCAGATAGTGCGGAGGATGAATGCGTTAGGGGGAACCAGTGAGAAACTAATGTAGTGGTTTCAATGGGCACATGTCACTCTAATTTCACATCAGTAAGAAGAATTAACCAAAGGCACAGCAAGGCGTCCCACAAGAAGAATAGGGCCTGAAGGAATCCTGCGGTTATGAGGCAAGATCACAAAAATAAGAGCTGAAGAAAGGAGCTCAGGGGCACTGTAATTCACAAACCTGCAGAGTTATAAATGCCAGCTAATCTTCAAAAAGGATATTGAAGGAAAGGCTATGCAAGAGGCATTGAAAGCAAGGGCAGAATTGCAGGAAACCGATTTCAGGAGGTAGACTGGAATTGCATTGAAAGCATAGGAAAATGAGGCAGAACGTCCGACAATGATGCACTTGGCCAAAAAGGGCGTATGCGTTTTTTCCTGAATATATTCAGGAAAAAACGCATACGCCCTTTTGGCCAACCAAGCAAGCTTGCAAAGGAAATCTGCACTACAATGAAGTCTCACTTCCCCCGGTCAAAAGGGCCATCTGAAAAAAGTGTAAAATCCAGAAAGGCAGGACAGGCCATGGAGAACTGGGAGCCTTGTTATGCTGATGGGCGGGATGTAAATTGCCAACAGCCACTGGGGAGAAGTGTATGGTGTTTCCTGAAACATCTAAAAAACAAAGCAACAGAGCCTAGGGCACTTCCACTTATGGTCCTATAGCTTAGGGAAATTAAAATCAAAAAGACACAGCCACCCCAAAGTTTGGGACGCCTCTGTTTACAAGAACCTCGTTTACAGTACAAGTTCAACATCGCAGAAAGTGAAAAATGGATAAAGAAGTTGTGGTACTTACTTACAAAGCAATATCACTCAGCAATGAAATCTATGTCATCAGGCCCATAGCAGCATAATGAGTGGATTCAGGTATGATGATTCTAACTGAAATAAGTCACACAGAAAAAGAAACATCATAAGATATCAGTAATACACGGAATGTAAACTTGGCTACACAGGAACTGAATTACAGAACAGAACAGGGTCTCAAATTTAGAAAACCAACTTATGCTTGCTTAAGGGGAAAGGTGAGTTGGGGTGCTGCATAAAACCAGAGATTGAAATGAGCACAGATAAAGTTCCTTAAGCCAAATATGGAATAGACAAGAGCTACTCCTTGCTCAACGAAATGGACTCAACACCGCATATTAAACGCCTAAGAATGTACCTGACTAGTAAGTATCTTAAAACCTATGGATTGCTATGTCTCCGAAAGAGAATCAAGCAGGTGTACAGGGGCATAAACGCAGCAGTGATAGGATTGGAGAGGTTCGGTGAGCAAATGAAGACCCTTTGAAGTCATATTGCATGGTACCCATTCCACGGGTCTCAACTCTCCAGGTTTAAGGTATTCTTCCTTCAGCTAAAACATGCATGTGGAACCCAGAGTATGATCAACCATGTGATCGGGAGACGTGTTCAAATATGTCTCAGTTTTCCTCCCCTGGTACTCGGGTGCAACATTCCAGACGCTTTACTAACACTCTCCCGACTTGGAGAGTCAGCGCCTTTAACCTCCTGTTTGGCCCAGTTTGCAATTTCTGCGGAAGATGAACAGGAATAGCGAGAACCAATGAGAGACTAGCTGGAGGTGTCTGGACGGGCAAATTTAACTCTCATTTCCCACCAGGAAGAGGAAATAACCAAAGGCTCAGCGTGCCGTGCCGGAACCAGATTAGGGCCTGAAGCCATCCTGCGGTGTTGCGGCCAGCTCACAAGAAAGCGAGTTGAAGAAAGGAGCTCAGGGGCACTGTAATTCACAAACCTGCAGAGTTATAAATGACAGCTATCGTCCAAAAATATACTGAAGTAAGGCTGCCAAGAGGACTTGAAAGCGGGGCAGAATTGCAGGAAACCGATTTCAGGAGGTAGACTGGAATTGCATTGAAAGCATAGGAAAAGAGGCAGAACGTCCACAATGATGCACTTGGCCAAAAAGGGCGTATGCGTTTTTTCCTGAATATATTCAGGAAAAAACGCATACGCCCTTTTTGGCCAACCAAGCAAGCTTGCAAAGGAAATCTGCACTACAATGAAGTCTCACTTCCCCCCGGTCAAAAGGGCCATCTGAAAAAAGTGTAAAATCCAGAAAGGCAGGACAGGCCATGGAGAACTGGGAGCCTTGTTATGCTGATGGGCGGGATGTAAATTGCCAACAGACACTCGGGAGAAGTGTATGGTGTTTCCTGAAACATCTAAAAAACAAAGCAACAGAGCCTAGGGCACTTCCACTTATGGTCCTATAGCTTAGGGAAATTAAAATCAAAAAGACACAGCCACCCCAAAGTTTGGGACGCCTCTGTTTACAAGAACCTCGTTTACCGTACAAGTTCAATATCACAGAAAGTGAAAAATGGATAAAGAACTTGTGGTACTTACGTACAATGCAGTATCACTCAGCAATGAAATCTATGTCATCAGGCCCGTAGCAGCATAATGAGTGGATTCAGGTACGATGATTCTAACTGAAATAAGTCACACAGAAAAAGAAACATCATAAGATATCACTAATACACGGAATGTAAACTTGGCTACACAGGAACTGAATTCCAAAACAGAACAGGGTCTCAAATTTAGAAAACCAACTTATGCTTGCTTAAGGGGAAAGGTGAGTTGGGGTGCTGCATAAAACCAGAGATTGAAATGAGCACAGATAAAGTTCCTTAAGCCAAATATGGAATAGACAAGAGCTACTCCTTGCTCAACGAAATGGACTCAACACCCCATATTAAACGCCTAAGAATGTACCTGACTAGTAAGTATCTTAAAACCTATGGATTGCTATGTCTCCGAAAGAGAATCAAGCATGTGTACAGGGGCATAAACGCAGCAGTGATAGGATTGGAGAGGTTCGGTGAGCAAATGAAGACCCTTTGAAGTCATATTGCATGGTACCCATTCCACGGGTCTCAACTCTCCAGGTTTAAGGTATTCTTCCTTCAGCTAAAACATGCATGTGGAACCCAGAGTATGATCAACCATGTGATCGGGAGACGTGTTCAAATATGTCTCAGTTTTCCTCCCCTGGTACTCGGGTGCAACATTCCAGACGCTTTACTAACACTCTCCCGACTTGGAGAGTCAGTGCCTTTAACCTCCTGTTTGGCCCAGTTTGCAATTTCTGCGGAAGATGAACAGGAATAGCGAGAACCAATGAGAGACTAGCTGGAGGTGTCTGGACGGGCAAATTTAACTCTCATTTCCCACCAGGAAGAGGAATTAACCAAAGGCTCAGCGTGCCGTGCCGGAACCAGATTAGGGCCTGAAGCCATCCTGCGGTGTTGCGGCCAGCTCACAAGAAAGCGAGTTGAAGAAAGGAGCTCAGGGGCACTGTAATTCACAAACCTGCAGAGTTATAAATGACAGCTATCGTCCAAAAATATACTGAAGTAAGGCTGCCAAGAGGACTTGAAAGCGGGGCAGAATTGCAGGAAACCGATTTCAGGAGGTAGACTGGAATTGCATTGAAAGCATAGGAAAAGAGGCAGAACGTCCACAATGATGCACTTGGCCAAAAAGGGCGTATGCGTTTTTTCCTGAATATATTCAGGAAAAAACGCATACGCCCTTTTTGGCCAACCAAGCAAGCTTGCAAAGGAAATCTGCACTACAATGAAGTCTCACTTCCCCCCGGTCAAAAGGGCCATCTGAAAAAAGTGTAAAATCCAGAAAGGCAGGACAGGCCATGGAGAACTGGGAGCCTTGTTATGCTGATGGGCGGGATGTAAATTGCCAACAGACACTCGGGAGAAGTGTATGGTGTTTCCTGAAACATCTAAAAAACAAAGCAACAGAGCCTAGGGCACTTCCACTTATGGTCCTATAGCTTAGGGAAATTAAAATCAAAAAGACACAGCCACCCCAAAGTTTGGGACGCCTCTGTTTACAAGAACCTCGTTTACAGTACAAGTTCAACATCGCAGAAAGTGAAAAATGGATAAAGAAGTTGTGGTATTTACTTACAAAGCAATATCACTCAGCAATGAAATCTATGTCATCAGGCCCTTAGCAGCACAATGAGTGGATTCAGGTATGATGATTCTAACTGAAATAAGTCACACAGAAAAAGAAACATCATAAGATATCAGTAATACACGGAATGTAAACTTGGCTACACAGGAACTGAATTACAGAACAGAACAGGGTCTCAAATTTAGAAAACCAACTTATGCTTGCTTAAGGGGAAAGGTGAGTTGGGGTGCTGCATAAAACCAGAGATTGAAATGAGCACAGATAAAGTTCCTTAAGCCAAATATGGAATAGACAAGAGCTACTCCTTGCTCAACGAAATGGACTCAACACCGCATATTAAACGCCTAAGAATGTACCTGACTAGTAAGTATCTTAAAACCTATGGATTGCTATGTCTCCGAAAGAGAATCAAGCATGTGTACAGGGGCATAAACGCAGCAGTGATAGGATTGGAGAGGTTCGGTGAGCAAATGAAGACCCTTTGAAGTCATATTGCATGGTACCCATTCCACGGGTTTCAACTACCCAGGTTTAAGGTATTCTTCCTTCAGCTAAAACATGCATGTGTCCCTAGAGTATGATCAACCATGTGATCGGGAGACGTGTTCAAATATGTCTCAGTTTTCGTACCCTGGTACTCGGGTGCAACATTCCAGACGCTTTACTAACACTCTCCCCACTTGGAGAGTCAGTCGCCTTTAACCTCCTGTTTGGCCCAGTTTGCAATTTCTGCGGAAGATGAACAGGAATAGCGAGAACCAATGAGAGACTAGCTGGAGGTGTCTGGACGGGCAAATTTAACTCTCATTTCCCACCAGGAAGAGGAATTAACCAAAGGCTCAGCGTGCCGTGCCGGAACCAGATTAGGGCCTGAAGCCATCCTGCGGTGTTGCGGCCAGCTCACAAGAAAGCGAGTTGAAGAAAGGAGCTCAGGGGCACTGTAATTCACAAACCTGCAGAGTTATAAATGACAGCTATCGTCCAAAAATATACTGAAGTAAGGCTGCCAAGAGGACTTGAAAGCGGGGCAGAATTGCAGGAAACCGATTTCAGGAGGTAGACTGGAATTGCATTGAAAGCATAGGAAAAGAGGCAGAACGTCCACAATGATGCACTTGGCCAAAAAGGGCGTATGCGTTTTTTCCTGAATATATTCAGGAAAAAACGCATACGCCCTTTTTGGCCAACCAAGCAAGCTTGCAAAGGAAATCTGCACTACAATGAAGTCTCACTTCCCCCCGGTCAAAAGGGCCATCTGAAAAAAGTGTAAAATCCAGAAAGGCAGGACAGGCCATGGAGAACTGGGAGCCTTGTTATGCTGATGGGCGGGATGTAAATTGCCAACAGACACTCGGGAGAAGTGTATGGTGTTTCCTGAAACATCTAAAAAACAAAGCAACAGAGCCTAGGGCACTTCCACTTATGGTCCTATAGCTTAGGGAAATTAAAATCAAAAAGACACAGCCACCCCAAAGTTTGGGACGCCTCTGTTTACAAGAACCTCGTTTACAGTACAAGTTCAATATCGCAGAAAGTGAAAAATGGATAAAGAAGTTGTGGTACTTACGTACAATGCAATATCACTCAGCAATGAAATCTATGTCATCAGGCCCTTAGCAGCATAATGAGTGGATTCAGGTATGATGATTCTAACTGAAATAAGTCACACAGAAAAAGAAACATCATAAGATATCAGTAATACACGGAATGTAAACTTGGCTACACAGGAACTGAATTACAGAACAGAACAGGGTCTCAAATTTAGAAAACCAACTTATGCTTGCTTAAGGGGAAAGGTGAGTTGGGGTGCTGCATAAAACCAGAGATTGAAATGAGCACAGATAAAGTTCCTTAAGCCAAATATGGAATAGACAAGAGCTACTCCTTGCTCAACGAAATGGACTCAACACCGCATATTAAACGCCTAAGAATGTACCTGACTAGTAAGTATCTTAAAACCTATGGATTGCTATGTCTCCGAAAGAGAATCAAGAGTGTGTACAGGGGCATAAACGCAGCAGTGATAGGATTGGAGAGGTTCGGTGAGCAAATGAAGAACCTTTGAAGTCATATTGCATGGTACCCATTCCACGGGTCTCAACTCTCCAGGTTTAAGGTATTCTTCCTTCAGCTAAAACATGCATGTGGAACCCAGAGTATGATCAACCATGTGAACGGGAGACGTGTTCAAATATGTCTCAGTTTTCCTCCCCTGGTACTCGGGTGCAACATTCCAGACGCTTTACTAACACTCTCCCCACTTGGAGAGTCAGCGTCTTTAACCTCCTGTTTGGCCCAGTTTGCAATTTCTGCGGAAGATGAACAGGAATAGGGAGAACCAATGAGAGACTAGCTGGAGGTGTCTGGACGGGCAAATTTAACTCTCATTTCCCACCAGGAAGAGGAATAACCAAAGGCTCAGCGTGCCGTGCCGGAACCAGATTAGGGCCTGAAGCCATCCTGCGGTGTTGCGGCCAGCTCACAAGAAAGCGAGTTGAAGAAAGGAGCTCAGGGGCACTGTAATTCACAAACCTGCAGAGTTATAAATGACAGCTATCGTCCAAAAATATACTGAAGTAAGGCTGCCAAGAGGACTTGAAAGCGGGGCAGAATTGCAGGAAACCGATTTCAGGAGGTAGACTGGAATTGCATTGAAAGCATAGGAAAAGAGGCAGAACGTCCACAATGATGCACTTGGCCAAAAAGGGCGTATGCGTTTTTTCCTGAATATATTCAGGAAAAAACGCATACGCCCTTTTGGCCAACCAAGCAAGCTTGCAAAGGAAATCTGCACTACAATGAAGTCTCACTTCCCCCGGTCAAAAGGGCCATCTGAAAAAAGTGTAAAATCCAGAAAGGCAGGACAGGCCATGGAGAACTGGGAGCCTTGTTATGCTGATGGGCGGGATGTAAATTGCCAACAGACACTCGGGAGAAGTGTATGGTGTTTCCTGAAACATCTAAAAAACAAAGCAACAGAGCCTAGGGCACTTCCACTTATGGTCCTATAGCTTAGGGAAATTAAAATCAAAAAGACACAGCCACCCCAAAGTTTGGGACGCCTCTGTTTACAAGAACCCTCGTTTACCAGTACAAGTTCCATATCGCAGAAAGTGAAAAATGGATAAAGAAGTTGTGGTACTTACGTACAAATGCAATATCACTCAGCAATGAAATCTATGTCATCAGGCCCGTAGCAGCACTAATGAGTGGATTCAGGTACGATGATTCTAACTGAAATAAGTCACACAGAAAAAGAAAACATCATAAGATATCACTAATACACGGAATGTAAACTTGGCTACACAGGAACTGAATTACAAAACAGAACAGGGTCTCAAATTTAGAAAACCAACTTATGCTTGCTTAAGGGGAAAGGTGAGTTGGGGTGCTGCATAAAACCAGAGATTGAAATGAGCACAGATAAAGTTCCTTAAGCCAAATATGGAATAGACAAGAGCTACTCCTTGCTCAACGAAATGGACTCAACACCCCCATATTAAACGCCTAAGAATGTACCTGACTAGTAAGTATCTTAAAACCTATGGATTGCTATGTCTCCAAAAGAGAATCAAGCGTGTGTACAGGGGCATAAACGCAGCATTGATAGGATTGGAGAGGTTCGGTGAGCAAATGAAGACCCTTTGAAGTCATATTGCATGGTACCCATTCCACGGGTTCAACTACCCAGGTTTAAGGTATTCTTCCTTCAGCTAAAACATGCATGTGGAACCTAGAGTATGATCAACCATGTGATCGGGAGACGTGTTCAAATATGTCTCAGTTTTCGTACCCTGGTACTAGGGTGCAACATTCCAGACGCTTTACTTACACACTCCCGACTTGGAGAGTCATTCCCTTTAACCTCCTGTTTGGCCCAGTTTGCAATTTCTGCGGAAGATGAACAGGAATAGCGAGAACCAATGAGAGACTAGCTGGAGGTGTCTGGACGGGCAAATTTAACTCTCATTTCCCACCAGGAAGAGGAATTAACCAAAGGCTCAGCGTGCCGTGCCGGAACCAGATTAGGGCCTGAAGCCATCCTGCGGTGTTGCGGCCAGCTCACAAGAAAGCGAGTTGAAGAAAGGAGCTCAGGGGCACTGTAATTCACAAACCTGCAGAGTTATAAATGACAGCTATCGTCCAAAAATAGACTGAAGTAAGGCTGCCAAGAGGACTTGAAAGCGGGGCAGAATTGCAGGAAACCGATTTCAGGAGGTAGACTGGAATTGCATTGAAAGCATAGGAAAAGAGGCAGAACGTCCACAATGATGCACTTGGCCAAAAAGGGCGTATGCGTTTTTTCCTGAATATATTCAGGAAAAAACGCATACGCCCTTTTTGGCCAACCAAGCAAGCTTGCAAAGGAAATCTGCACTACAATGAAGTCTCACTTCCCCCCGGTCAAAAGGGCCATCTGAAAAAAGTGTAAAATCCAGAAAGGCAGGACAGGCCATGGAGAACTGGGAGCCTTGTTATGCTGATGGGCGGGATGTAAATTGCCAACAGACACTCGGGAGAAGTGTATGGTGTTTCCTGAAACATCTAAAAAACAAAGCAACAGAGCCTAGGGCACTTCCACTTATGGTCCTATAGCTTAGGGAAATTAAAATCAAAAAGACACAGCCACCCCAAAGTTTGGGACGCCTCTGTTTACAAGAACCTCGTTTACAGTACAAGTTCAACATCGCAGAAAGTGAAAAATGGATAAAGAAGTTGTGGTATTTACTTACAAAGCAATATCACTCAGCAATGAAATCTATGTCATCAGGCCCTTAGCAGCACAATGAGTGGATTCAGGTATGATGATTCTAACTGAAATAAGTCACACAGAAAAAGAAACATCATAAGATATCAGTAATACACGGAATGTAAACTTGGCTACACAGGAACTGAATTACAGAACAGAACAGGGTCTCAAATTTAGAAAACCAACTTATGCTTGCTTAAGGGGAAAGGTGAGTTGGGGTGCTGCATAAAACCAGAGATTGAAATGAGCACAGATAAAGTTCCTTAAGCCAAATATGGAATAGACAAGAGCTACTCCTTGCTCAACGAAATGGACTCAACACCGCATATTAAACGCCTAAGAATGTACCTGACTAGTAAGTATCTTAAAACCTATGGATTGCTATGTCTCCGAAAGAGAATCAAGCATGTGTACAGGGGCATAAACGCAGCAGTGATAGGATTGGAGAGGTTCGGTGAGCAAATGAAGACCCTTTGAAGTCATATTGCATGGTACCCATTCCACGGGTCTCAACTCTCCAGGTTTAAGGTATTCTTCCTTCAGCTAAAACATGCATGTGGAACCCAGAGTATGATCAACCATGTGATCGGGAGACGTGTTCAAATATGTCTCAGTTTTCCTCCCCTGGTACTCGGGTGCAACATTCCAGACGCTTTACTAACACTCTCCCCACTTGGAGAGTCAGCCCTTTAACCTCCTGTTTGGCCCAGTTTGCAATTTCTGCGGAAGATGAACAGGAATAGCGAGAACCAATGAGAGACTAGCTGGAGGTGTCTGGACGGGCAAATTTAACTCTCATTTCCCACCAGGAAGAGGAATAACCAAAGGCTCAGCGTGCCGTGCCGGAACCAGATTAGGGCCTGAAGCCATCCTGCGGTGTTGCGGCCAGCTCACAAGAAAGCGAGTTGAAGAAAGGAGCTCAGGGGCACTGTAATTCACAAACCTGCAGAGTTATAAATGACAGCTATCGTCCAAAAATAGACTGAAGTAAGGCTGCCAAGAGGACTTGAAAGCGGGGCAGAATTGCAGGAAACCGATTTCAGGAGGTAGACTGGAATTGCATTGAAAGCATAGGAAAAGAGGCAGAACGTCCACAATGATGCACTTGGCCAAAAAGGGCGTATGCGTTTTTTCCTGAATATATTCAGGAAAAAACGCATACGCCCTTTTTGGCCAACCAAGCAAGCTTGCAAAGGAAATCTGCACTACAATGAAGTCTCACTTCCCCCCGGTCAAAAGGGCCATCTGAAAAAAGTGTAAAATCCAGAAAGGCAGGACAGGCCATGGAGAACTGGGAGCCTTGTTATGCTGATGGGCGGGATGTAAATTGCCAACAGACACTCGGGAGAAGTGTATGGTGTTTCCTGAAACATCTAAAAAACAAAGCAACAGAGCCTAGGGCACTTCCACTTATGGTCCTATAGCTTAGGGAAATTAAAATCAAAAAGACACAGCCACCCCAAAGTTTGGGACGCCTCTGTTTACAAGAACCTCGTTTACAGTACAAGTTCAACATCGCAGAAAGTGAAAAATGGATAAAGAAGTTGTGGTATTTACTTACAAAGCAATATCACTCAGCAATGAAATCTATGTCATCAGGCCCTTAGCAGCACAATGAGTGGATTCAGGTATGATGATTCTAACTGAAATAAGTCACACAGAAAAAGAAACATCATAAGATATCAGTAATACACGGAATGTAAACTTGGCTACACAGGAACTGAATTACAGAACAGAACAGGGTCTCAAATTTAGAAAACCAACTTATGCTTGCTTAAGGGGAAAGGTGAGTTGGGGTGCTGCATAAAACCAGAGATTGAAATGAGCACAGATAAAGTTCCTTAAGCCAAATATGGAATAGACAAGAGCTACTCCTTGCTCAACGAAATGGACTCAACACCGCATATTAAACGCCTAAGAATGTACCTGACTAGTAAGTATCTTAAAACCTATGGATTGCTATGTCTCCGAAAGAGAATCAAGCATGTGTACAGGGGCATAAACGCAGCAGTGATAGGATTGGAGAGGTTCGGTGAGCAAATGAAGACCCTTTGAAGTCATATTGCATGGTACCCATTCCACGGGTTCAACTCTCCAGGTTTAAGGTATTCTTCCTTCAGCTAAAACATGCATGTGGAACCCAGAGTATGATCAACCATGTGATCGGGAGACGTGTTCAAATATGTCTCAGTTTTCCTCCCCTGGTACTCGGGTGCAACATTCCAGACGCTTTACTAACACTCTCCCCACTTGGAGAGTCAGCCCTTTAACCTCCTGTTTGGCCCAGTTTGCAATTTCTGCGGAAGATGAACAGGAATAGCGAGAACCAATGAGAGACTAGCTGGAGGTGTCTGGACGGGCAAATTTAACTCTCATTTCCCACCAGGAAGAGGAATTAACCAAAGGCTCAGCGTGCCGTGCCGGAACCAGATTAGGGCCTGAAGCCATCCTGCGGTGTTGCGGCCAGCTCACAAGAAAGCGAGTTGAAGAAAGGAGCTCAGGGGCACTGTAATTCACAAACCTGCAGAGTTATAAATGACAGCTATCGTCCAAAAATAGACTGAAGTAAGGCTGCCAAGAGGACTTGAAAGCGGGGCAGAATTGCAGGAAACCGATTTCAGGAGGTAGACTGGAATTGCATTGAAAGCATAGGAAAAGAGGCAGAACGTCCACAATGATGCACTTGGCCAAAAAGGGCGTATGCGTTTTTTCCTGAATATATTCAGGAAAAAACGCATACGCCCTTTTTGGCCAACCAAGCAAGCTTGCAAAGGAAATCTGCACTACAATGAAGTCTCACTTCCCCCCGGTCAAAAGGGCCATCTGAAAAAAGTGTAAAATCCAGAAAGGCAGGACAGGCCATGGAGAACTGGGAGCCTTGTTATGCTGATGGGCGGGATGTAAATTGCCAACAGACACTCGGGAGAAGTGTATGGTGTTTCCTGAAACATCTAAAAAACAAAGCAACAGAGCCTAGGGCACTTCCACTTATGGTCCTATAGCTTAGGGAAATTAAAATCAAAAAGACACAGCCACCCCAAAGTTTGGGACGCCTCTGTTTACAAGAACCTCGTTTACAGTACAAGTTCAACATCGCAGAAAGTGAAAAATGGATAAAGAAGTTGTGGTATTTACTTACAAAGCAATATCACTCAGCAATGAAATCTATGTCATCAGGCCCTTAGCAGCACAATGAGTGGATTCAGGTATGATGATTCTAACTGAAATAAGTCACACAGAAAAAGAAACATCATAAGATATCAGTAATACACGGAATGTAAACTTGGCTACACAGGAACTGAATTACAGAACAGAACAGGGTCTCAAATTTAGAAAACCAACTTATGCTTGCTTAAGGGGAAAGGTGAGTTGGGGTGCTGCATAAAACCAGAGATTGAAATGAGCACAGATAAAGTTCCTTAAGCCAAATATGGAATAGACAAGAGCTACTCCTTGCTCAACGAAATGGACTCAACACCGCATATTAAACGCCTAAGAATGTACCTGACTAGTAAGTATCTTAAAACCTATGGATTGCTATGTCTCCGAAAGAGAATCAAGCATGTGTACAGGGGCATAAACGCAGCAGTGATAGGATTGGAGAGGTTCGGTGAGCAAATGAAGACCCTTTGAAGTCATATTGCATGGTACCCATTCCACGGGTTTCAACTCCCAGGTTTAAGGTATTCTTCCTTCAGCTAAAACATGCATGTGGAACCCAGAGTATGATCAACCATGTGATCGGGAGACGTGTTCAAATATGTCTCAGTTTTCCTCCCCTGGTACTCGGGTGCAACATTCCAGACGCTTTACTAACACTCTCCCCACTTGGAGAGTCAGCCCTTTAACCTCCTGTTTGGCCCAGTTTGCAATTTCTGCGGAAGATGAACAGGAATAGCGAGAACCAATGAGAGACTAGCTGGAGGTGTCTGGACGGGCAAATTTAACTCTCATTTCCCACCAGGAAGAGGAATTAACCAAAGGCTCAGCGTGCCGTGCCGGAACCAGATTAGGGCCTGAAGCCATCCTGCGGTGTTGCGGCCAGCTCACAAGAAAGCGAGTTGAAGAAAGGAGCTCAGGGGCACTGTAATTCACAAACCTGCAGAGTTATAAATGACAGCTATCGTCCAAAAATAGACTGAAGTAAGGCTGCCAAGAGGACTTGAAAGCGGGGCAGAATTGCAGGAAACCGATTTCAGGAGGTAGACTGGAATTGCATTGAAAGCATAGGAAAAGAGGCAGAACGTCCACAATGATGCACTTGGCCAAAAAGGGCGTATGCGTTTTTTCCTGAATATATTCAGGAAAAAACGCATACGCCCTTTTTGGCCAACCAAGCAAGCTTGCAAAGGAAATCTGCACTACAATGAAGTCTCACTTCCCCCCGGTCAAAAGGGCCATCTGAAAAAAGTGTAAAATCCAGAAAGGCAGGACAGGCCATGGAGAACTGGGAGCCTTGTTATGCTGATGGGCGGGATGTAAATTGCCAACAGACACTCGGGAGAAGTGTATGGTGTTTCCTGAAACATCTAAAAAACAAAGCAACAGAGCCTAGGGCACTTCCACTTATGGTCCTATAGCTTAGGGAAATTAAAATCAAAAAGACACAGCCACCCCAAAGTTTGGGACGGCTCTGTTTACAAGAACCTCGTTTACAGTACAAGTTCAACATCGCAGAAAGTGAAAAATGGATAAAGAAGTTGTGGTATTTACTTACAAAGCAATATCACTCAGCAATGAAATCTATGTCATCAGGCCCTTAGCAGCACAATGAGTGGATTCAGGTATGATGATTCTAACTGAAATAAGTCACACAGAAAAAGAAACATCATAAGATATCAGTAATACACGGAATGTAAACTTGGCTACACAGGAACTGAATTACAGAACAGAACAGGGTCTCAAATTTAGAAAACCAACTTATGCTTGCTTAAGGGAAAGGTGAGTTGGGGTGCTGCATAAAACCAGAGATTGAAATGAGCACAGATAAAGTTCCTTAAGCCAAATATGGAATAGACAAGAGCTACTCCTTGCTCAACGAAATGGACTCAACACCGCATATTAAACGCCTAAGAATGTACCTGACTAGTAAGTATCTTAAAACCTATGGATTGCTATGTCTCCGAAAGAGAATCAAGCATGTGTACAGGGGCATAAACGCAGCAGTGATAGGATTGGAGAGGTTCGGTGAGCAAATGAAGACCCTTTGAAGTCATATTGCATGGTACCCATTCCACGGGTTTCAACACCCAGGTTTTAGGTATTCTTCCTTCAGCTAAAACATGCATGTGGAACCCAGAGTATGATCAACCATGTGATCGGGAGACGTGTTCAAATATGTCTCAGTTTTCCTCCCCTGGTACTCGGGTGCAACATTCCAGACGCTTTACTAACACTCTCCCCACTTGGAGAGTCAGCCCTTTAACCTCCTGTTTGGCCCAGTTTGCAATTTCTGCGGAAGATGAACAGGAATAGCGAGAACCAATGAGAGACTAGCTGGAGGTGTCTGGACGGGCAAATTTAACTCTCATTTCCCACCAGGAAGAGGAATAACCAAAGGCTCAGCGTGCCGTGCCGGAACCAGATTAGGGCCTGAAGCCATCCTGCGGTGTTGCGGCCAGCTCACAAGAAAGCGAGTTGAAGAAAGGAGCTCAGGGGCACTGTAATTCACAAACCTGCAGAGTTATAAATGACAGCTATCGTCCAAAAATAGACTGAAGTAAGGCTGCCAAGAGGACTTGAAAGCGGGGCAGAATTGCAGGAAACCGATTTCAGGAGGTAGACTGGAATTGCATTGAAAGCATAGGAAAAGAGGCAGAACGTCCACAATGATGCACTTGGCCAAAAAGGGCGTATGCGTTTTTTCCTGAATATATTCAGGAAAAAACGCATACGCCCTTTTTGGCCAACCAAGCAAGCTTGCAAAGGAAATCTGCACTACAATGAAGTCTCACTTCCCCCCGGTCAAAAGGGCCATCTGAAAAAAGTGTAAAATCCAGAAAGGCAGGACAGGCCATGGAGAACTGGGAGCCTTGTTATGCTGATGGGCGGGATGTAAATTGCCAACAGACACTCGGGAGAAGTGTATGGTGTTTCCTGAAACATCTAAAAAACAAAGCAACAGAGCCTAGGGCACTTCCACTTATGGTCCTATAGCTTAGGGAAATTAAAATCAAAAAGACACAGCCACCCCAAAGTTTGGGACGCCTCTGTTTACAAGAACCTCGTTTACAGTACAAGTTCAACATCGCAGAAAGTGAAAAATGGATAAAGAAGTTGTGGTATTTACTTACAAAGCAATATCACTCAGCAATGAAATCTATGTCATCAGGCCCTTAGCAGCACAATGAGTGGATTCAGGTATGATGATTCTAACTGAAATAAGTCACACAGAAAAAGAAACATCATAAGATATCAGTAATACACGGAATGTAAACTTGGCTACACAGGAACTGAATTACAGAACAGAACAGGGTCTCAAATTTAGAAAACCAACTTATGCTTGCTTAAGGGAAAGGTGAGTTGGGGTGCTGCATAAAACCAGAGATTGAAATGAGCACAGATAAAGTTCCTTAAGCCAAATATGGAATAGACAAGAGCTACTCCTTGCTCAACGAAATGGACTCAACACCGCATATTAAACGCCTAAGAATGTACCTGACTAGTAAGTATCTTAAAACCTATGGATTGCTATGTCTCCGAAAGAGAATCAAGCATGTGTACAGGGGCATAAACGCAGCAGTGATAGGATTGGAGAGGTTCGGTGAGCAAATGAAGACCCTTTGAAGTCATATTGCATGGTACCCATTCCACGGGTTTCAACTCTCCAGGTTTAAGGTATTCTTCCTTCAGCTAAAACATGCATGTGGAACCCAGAGTATGATCAACCATGTGATCGGGAGACGTGTTCAAATATGTCTCAGTTTTCCTCCCCTGGTACTCGGGTGCAACATTCCAGACGCTTTACTAACACTCTCCCCACTTGGAGAGTCAGCCCTTTAACCTCCTGTTTGGCCCAGTTTGCAATTTCTGCGGAAGATGAACAGGAATAGCGAGAACCAATGAGAGACTAGCTGGAGGTGTCTGGACGGGCAAATTTAACTCTCATTTCCCACCAGGAAGAGGAATTAACCAAAGGCTCAGCGTGCCGTGCCGGAACCAGATTAGGGCCTGAAGCCATCCTGCGGTGTTGCGGCCAGCTCACAAGAAAGCGAGTTGAAGAAAGGAGCTCAGGGGCACTGTAATTCACAAACCTGCAGAGTTATAAATGACAGCTATCGTCCAAAAATAGACTGAAGTAAGGCTGCCAAGAGGACTTGAAAGCGGGGCAGAATTGCAGGAAACCGATTTCAGGAGGTAGACTGGAATTGCATTGAAAGCATAGGAAAAGAGGCAGAACGTCCACAATGATGCACTTGGCCAAAAAGGGCGTATGCGTTTTTTCCTGAATATATTCAGGAAAAAACGCATACGCCCTTTTTGGCCAACCAAGCAAGCTTGCAAAGGAAATCTGCACTACAATGAAGTCTCACTTCCCCCCGGTCAAAAGGGCCATCTGAAAAAAGTGTAAAATCCAGAAAGGCAGGACAGGCCATGGAGAACTGGGAGCCTTGTTATGCTGATGGGCGGGATGTAAATTGCCAACAGACACTCGGGAGAAGTGTATGGTGTTTCCTGAAACATCTAAAAAACAAAGCAACAGAGCCTAGGGCACTTCCACTTATGGTCCTATAGCTTAGGGAAATTAAAATCAAAAAGACACAGCCACCCCAAAGTTTGGGACGCCTCTGTTTACAAGAACCTCGTTTACAGTACAAGTTCAACATCGCAGAAAGTGAAAAATGGATAAAGAAGTTGTGGTATTTACTTACAAAGCAATATCACTCAGCAATGAAATCTATGTCATCAGGCCCTTAGCAGCACAATGAGTGGATTCAGGTATGATGATTCTAACTGAAATAAGTCACACAGAAAAAGAAACATCATAAGATATCAGTAATACACGGAATGTAAACTTGGCTACACAGGAACTGAATTACAGAACAGAACAGGGTCTCAAATTTAGAAAACCAACTTATGCTTGCTTAAGGGGAAAGGTGAGTTGGGGTGCTGCATAAAACCAGAGATTGAAATGAGCACAGATAAAGTTCCTTAAGCCAAATATGGAATAGACAAGAGCTACTCCTTGCTCAACGAAATGGACTCAACACCGCATATTAAACGCCTAAGAATGTACCTGACTAGTAAGTATCTTAAAACCTATGGATTGCTATGTCTCCGAAAGAGAATCAAGCATGTGTACAGGGGCATAAACGCAGCAGTGATAGGATTGGAGAGGTTCGGTGAGCAAATGAAGACCCTTTGAAGTCATATTGCATGGTACCCATTCCACGGGTCTCAACTCTCCAGGTTTAAGGTATTCTTCCTTCAGCTAAAACATGCATGTGGAACCCAGAGTATGATCAACCATGTGATCGGGAGACGTGTTCAAATATGTCTCAGTTTTCCTCCCCTGGTACTCGGGTGCAACATTCCAGACGCTTTACTAACACTCTCCCCACTTGGAGAGTCAGCGCCTTTAACCTCCTGTTTGGCCCAGTTTGCAATTTCTGCGGAAGATGAACAGGAATAGCGAGAACCAATGAGAGACTAGCTGGAGGTGTCTGGACGGGCAAATTTAACTCTCATTTCCCACCAGGAAGAGGAATTAACCAAAGGCTCAGCGTGCCGTGCCGGAACCAGATTAGGGCCTGAAGCCATCCTGCGGTGTTGCGGCCAGCTCACAAGAAAGCGAGTTGAAGAAAGGAGCTCAGGGGCACTGTAATTCACAAACCTGCAGAGTTATAAATGACAGCTATCGTCCAAAAATAGACTGAAGTAAGGCTGCCAAGAGGACTTGAAAGCGGGGCAGAATTGCAGGAAACCGATTTCAGGAGGTAGACTGGAATTGCATTGAAAGCATAGGAAAAGAGGCAGAACGTCCACAATGATGCACTTGGCCAAAAAGGGCGTATGCGTTTTTTCCTGAATATATTCAGGAAAAAACGCATACGCCCTTTTTGGCCAACCAAGCAAGCTTGCAAAGGAAATCTGCACTACAATGAAGTCTCACTTCCCCCCGGTCAAAAGGGCCATCTGAAAAAAGTGTAAAATCCAGAAAGGCAGGACAGGCCATGGAGAACTGGGAGCCTTGTTATGCTGATGGGCGGGATGTAAATTGCCAACAGACACTCGGGAGAAGTGTATGGTGTTTCCTGAAACATCTAAAAAACAAAGCAACAGAGCCTAGGGCACTTCCACTTATGGTCCTATAGCTTAGGGAAATTAAAATCAAAAAGACACAGCCACCCCAAAGTTTGGGACGCCTCTGTTTACAAGAACCTCGTTTACAGTACAAGTTCAACATCGCAGAAAGTGAAAAATGGATAAAGAAGTTGTGGTATTTACTTACAAAGCAATATCACTCAGCAATGAAATCTATGTCATCAGGCCCTTAGCAGCACAATGAGTGGATTCAGGTATGATGATTCTAACTGAAATAAGTCACACAGAAAAAGAAACATCATAAGATATCAGTAATACACGGAATGTAAACTTGGCTACACAGGAACTGAATTACAGAACAGAACAGGGTCTCAAATTTAGAAAACCAACTTATGCTTGCTTAAGGGAAAGGTGAGTTGGGGTGCTGCATAAAACCAGAGATTGAAATGAGCACAGATAAAGTTCCTTAAGCCAAATATGGAATAGACAAGAGCTACTCCTTGCTCAACGAAATGGACTCAACACCGCATATTAAACGCCTAAGAATGTACCTGACTAGTAAGTATCTTAAAACCTATGGATTGCTATGTCTCCGAAAGAGAATCAAGCATGTGTACAGGGGCATAAACGCAGCAGTGATAGGATTGGAGAGGTTCGGTGAGCAAATGAAGACCCTTTGAAGTCATATTGCATGGTACCCATTCCACGGGTTTCAACTCCCAGGTTTAAGGTATTCTTCCTTCAGCTAAAACATGCATGTGGAACCCAGAGTATGATCAACCATGTGATCGGGAGACGTGTTCAAATATGTCTCAGTTTTCCTCCCTGGTACTCGGGTGCAACATTCCAGACGCTTTACTAACACTCTCCCCACTTGGAGAGTCAGTCCCTTTAACCTCCTGTTTGGCCCAGTTTGCAATTTCTGCGGAAGATGAACAGGAATAGCGAGAACCAATGAGAGACTAGCTGGAGGTGTCTGGACGGGCAAATTTAACTCTCATTTCCCACCAGGAAGAGGAATTAACCAAAGGCTCAGCGTGCCGTGCCGGAACCAGATTAGGGCCTGAAGCCATCCTGCGGTGTTGCGGCCAGCTCACAAGAAAGCGAGTTGAAGAAAGGAGCTCAGGGGCACTGTAATTCACAAACCTGCAGAGTTATAAATGACAGCTATCGTCCAAAAATAGACTGAAGTAAGGCTGCCAAGAGGACTTGAAAGCGGGGCAGAATTGCAGGAAACCGATTTCAGGAGGTAGACTGGAATTGCATTGAAAGCATAGGAAAAGAGGCAGAACGTCCACAATGATGCACTTGGCCAAAAAGGGCGTATGCGTTTTTTCCTGAATATATTCAGGAAAAAACGCATACGCCCTTTTTGGCCAACCAAGCAAGCTTGCAAAGGAAATCTGCACTACAATGAAGTCTCACTTCCCCCCGGTCAAAAGGGCCATCTGAAAAAAGTGTAAAATCCAGAAAGGCAGGACAGGCCATGGAGAACTGGGAGCCTTGTTATGCTGATGGGCGGGATGTAAATTGCCAACAGACACTCGGGAGAAGTGTATGGTGTTTCCTGAAACATCTAAAAAACAAAGCAACAGAGCCTAGGGCACTTCCACTTATGGTCCTATAGCTTAGGGAAATTAAAATCAAAAAGACACAGCCA
This sequence comes from Tursiops truncatus, assembly GCF_011762595.2. Lineage (NCBI taxonomy): Eukaryota > Metazoa > Chordata > Mammalia > Artiodactyla > Delphinidae > Tursiops > Tursiops truncatus. Next base: position 121,324 of record NW_022983406.1, read on the forward strand.
CCCCAAAGTTTGGGACGCCTCTGTTTACAAGAACCTCGTTTACAGTACAAGTTCAACATCGCAGAAAGTGAAAAATGGATAAAGAAGTTGTGGTATTTACTTACAAAGCAATATCACTCAGCAATGAAATCTATGTCATCAGGCCCTTAGCAGCACAATGAGTGGATTCAGGTATGATGATTCTAACTGAAATAAGTCACACAGAAAAAGAAACATCATAAGATATCAGTAATACACGGAATGTAAACTTGGCTACACAGGAACTGAATTACAGAACAGAACAGGGTCTCAAATTTAGAAAACCAACTTATGCTTGCTTAAGGGGAAAGGTGAGTTGGGGTGCTGCATAAAACCAGAGATTGAAATGAGCACAGATAAAGTTCCTTAAGCCAAATATGGAATAGACAAGAGCTACTCCTTGCTCAACGAAATGGACTCAACACCCATATTAAACGCCTAAGAATGTACCTGACTAGTAAGTATCTTAAAACCTATGGATTGCTATGTCTCCGAAAGAGAATCAAGCATGTGTACAGGGGCATAAACGCAGCAGTGATAGGATTGGAGAGGTTCGGTGAGCAAATGAAGACCCTTTGAAGTCATATTGCATGGTACCCATTCCACGGGTCTCAACTCTCCAGGTTTAAGGTATTCTTCCTTCAGCTAAAACATGCATGTGGAACCCAGAGTATGATCAACCATGTGATCGGGAGACGTGTTCAAATATGTCTCAGTTTTCCTCCCCTGGTACTCGGGTGCAACATTCCAGACGCTTTACTAACACTCTCCCCACTTGGAGAGTCAGCGCCTTTAACCTCCTGTTTGGCCCAGTTTGCAATTTCTGCGGAAGATGAACAGGAATAGCGAGAACCAATGAGAGACTAGCTGGAGGTGTCTGGACGGGCAAATTTAACTCTCATTTCCCACCAGGAAGAGGAATTAACCAAAGGCTCAGCGTGCCGTGCCGGAACCAGATTAGGGCCTGAAGCCATCCTGCGGTGTTGCGGCCAGCTCACAAGAAAGCGAGTTGAAGAAAGGAGCTCAGGGGCACTGTAATTCACAAACCTGCAGAGTTATAAATGACAGCTATCGTCCAAAAATAGACTGAAGTAAGGCTGCCAAGAGGACTTGAAAGCGGGGCAGAATTGCAGGAAACCGATTTCAGGAGGTAGACTGGAATTGCATTGAAAGCATAGGAAAAGAGGCAGAACGTCCACAATGATGCACTTGGCCAAAAAGGGCGTATGCGTTTTTTCCTGAATATATTCAGGAAAAAACGCATACGCCCTTTTTGGCCAACCAAGCAAGCTTGCAAAGGAAATCTGCACTACAATGAAGTCTCACTTCCCCCCGGTCAAAAGGGCCATCTGAAAAAAGTGTAAAATCCAGAAAGGCAGGACAGGCCATGGAGAACTGGGAGCCTTGTTATGCTGATGGGCGGGATGTAAATTGCCAACAGACACTCGGGAGAAGTGTATGGTGTTTCCTGAAACATCTAAAAAACAAAGCAACAGAGCCTAGGGCACTTCCACTTATGGTCCTATAGCTTAGGGAAATTAAAATCAAAAAGACACAGCCACCCCAAAGTTTGGGACGCCTCTGTTTACAAGAACCTCGTTTACAGTACAAGTTCAACATCGCAGAAAGTGAAAAATGGATAAAGAAGTTGTGGTATTTACTTACAAAGCAATATCACTCAGCAATGAAATCTATGTCATCAGGCCCTAGCAGCACAATGAGTGGATTCAGGTATGATGATTCTAACTGAAATAAGTCACACAGAAAAAGAAACATCATAAGATATCAGTAATACACGGAATGTAAACTTGGCTACACAGGAACTGAATTACAGAACAGAACAGGGTCTCAAATTTAGAAAACCAACTTATGCTTGCTTAAGGGGAAAGGTGAGTTGGGGTGCTGCATAAAACCAGAGATTGAAATGAGCACAGATAAAGTTCCTTAAGCCAAATATGGAATAGACAAGAGCTACTCCTTGCTCAACGAAATGGACTCAACACCCCATATTAAACGCCTAAGAATGTACCTGACTAGTAAGTATCTTAAAACCTATGGATTGCTATGTCTCCGAAAGAGAATCAAGCATGTGTACAGGGGCATAAACGCAGCAGTGATAGGATTGGAGAGGTTCGGTGAGCAAATGAAGACCCTTTGAAGTCATATTGCATGGTACCCATTCCACGGGTCTCAACTCTCCAGGTTTAAGGTATTCTTCCTTCAGCTAAAACATGCATGTGGAACCCAGAGTATGATCAACCATGTGATCGGGAGACGTGTTCAAATATGTCTCAGTTTTCCTCCCCTGGTACTCGGGTGCAACATTCCAGACGCTTTACTAACACTCTCCCCACTTGGAGAGTCAGTGCCTTTAACCTCCTGTTTGGCCCAGTTTGCAATTTCTGCGGAAGATGAACAGGAATAGCGAGAACCAATGAGAGACTAGCTGGAGGTGTCTGGACGGGCAAATTTAACTCTCATTTCCCACCAGGAAGAGGAATTAACCAAAGGCTCAGCGTGCCGTGCCGGAACCAGATTAGGGCCTGAAGCCATCCTGCGGTGTTGCGGCCAGCTCACAAGAAAGCGAGTTGAAGAAAGGAGCTCAGGGGCACTGTAATTCACAAACCTGCAGAGTTATAAATGACAGCTATCGTCCAAAAATATACTGAAGTAAGGCTGCCAAGAGGACTTGAAAGCGGGGCAGAATTGCAGGAAACCGATTTCAGGAGGTAGACTGGAATTGCATTGAAAGCATAGGAAAAGAGGCAGAACGTCCACAATGATGCACTTGGCCAAAAAGGGCGTATGCGTTTTTTCCTGAATATATTCAGGAAAAAACGCATACGCCCTTTTTGGCCAACCAAGCAAGCTTGCAAAGGAAATCTGCACTACAATGAAGTCTCACTTCCCCCCGGTCAAAAGGGCCATCTGAAAAAAGTGTAAAATCCAGAAAGGCAGGACAGGCCATGGAGAACTGGGAGCCTTGTTATGCTGATGGGCGGGATGTAAATTGCCAACAGACACTCGGGAGAAGTGTATGGTGTTTCCTGAAACATCTAAAAAACAAAGCAACAGAGCCTAGGGCACTTCCACTTATGGTCCTATAGCTTAGGGAAATTAAAATCAAAAAGACACAGCCACCCCAAAGTTTGGGACGGCTCTGTTTACAAGAACCTCGTTTACAGTACAAGTTCAATATCCCAGAAAGCAAAAATGGATAAAGAAGTTGTGGTTCTTACGTACAACAGAATACCACTCAGCAATGAAATCTATGTCATCAGGCCCGTAGCAGCATAATGAGTGGATTCAGGTACGATGATTCTAACTGAAATAAGTCACACAGAAAAAGAAACATCATAAGATATCACTAATACACGGAATGTAAACTTGGCTACACAGGAACTGAATTACAAAACAGAACAGGGTCTCAAATTTAGAAAACCAACTTATGCTTGCTTAAGGGGAAGGTGAGTTGGGGTGCTGCATAAAACCAGAGATTGAAATGAGCACAGATAAAGTTCCTTAAGCCAAATATGGAATAGACAAGAGCTACCCCTTGCTCAACGAAATGGACTCAACAATGAGGTATCACCTCACACCTGGTAGAATAGGCATCATAGAAAATCTACAAACAAAAAATGCTGGAAAGGGTGTGGAGAAAAGGAACCCTCTTCCACTATTGTTGGGAATATAAATTGATACAGTCATTATGGAGAACAATATGGAGTTTCTTAAGAAACTAACAATAGAATTACCATATGATACAGCAATCCCAGTACTGGACATATACCCAGACAAAACCATAAATCAAAAAGAGTCATTCACCGCAATGTTCATTGCATCACTATTTACAATATCGAGGTAATGGAAGCAACCTAAATGCCCACAGACAGACGAATGCATAAAGCTGTGGTACATATATAAAATGGAATATTACTAAGCCATGAAAAGGAATGAAATTGGGTCATTTGTAGAGACGTCGATGGATCTAGAGACTGTCATACAGAGTGAAGTAAGTCAGAAAGAGAAAAACAAATCTTGTATATTCATGCATATATGTGGAACCTAGAAAAACTGTACAGATTAACCATTTTGCAAGGCATAAATAGAGCAACAGATGTAGACAACAAACGTATGGACAACAAGGGGGAAAGCTGTTGGGGGGTGGTGGTGGGAGGAGTTGAGAGACTGGGATTGGCATGTATACATTTATATGTATAAAATAGATAACCAATAAGAACCTGCTGTATAAAAATATAAAATAAAATTCAAAATTAAAAAGAAATAAAATTTAAAAAATAAAACAGAAAAAACAATTATTCCCTGCACATACATGTATTTATATGAATAAATTATTTCCATGCTTATATCTGTAAATACAAAAAAGAGGAATAAAATCTACCTTGAACCAAAAACGAAAAAGAGAAAAAACACAGAACCCACCAGTTACACAGAGGAAAACCGTATCAGGGCACTTGCTCCAGTTGTAAACAATTCTGAAGTTGGTCAGTGGTGGGGAATCGTCTCCCATTCAGCCAGCAGCCCCCACGCAACAAGCGTCCTCATTGCAAAGCTGGGGCACCGTGCCGAGGCATCTGTGAGTAAACGTGAGCTGAGCCCCAGGCCAGTTGCTGCTGAACTATTCCCACCCGTCCCAGGTAAAACACCTGAATATATACAAGGACTTGAAAGCCTAGAGGAAGGGCCATAGAGCCACACGAGTGACAGCATGCCGGCCGACTTGGTGCCTGCAGGCCAGCCAGGATGGTCCTGGCCCTGGGTGCTCTTCTGGAAGATTTCCATTTCCCTGCCTGAGATACCCGTCCTGTCCCTGCCCCCACTGCTTTTTTCCTTCCTCACCTCTGCCCAGGGAGAAATTCCAGCAGCAGGTATGGGTGACACATCCTCTTCTTTAGCAGGTGGCAGCCTGGCAACTGCTGCAGAAAGTCCAGCAGAGCCCCACTCACACTGGGCCACCCACAAAGCCGTGGCCTCTCACTCCCTCCCACCAGCCCAGCCCCGAGACTGCTGACAGGGCAGAGAAAATGGCGTCAGGCACGGCTGCAGGGGCTCTTGCTGCCTGGAGTGGTATTTATATTGATCTCAACCCAGGCACACCTGGGGAGGGCTGGCCGGCACGGTAAGGCTGCCCAGGTCAGCCAATCATCACCCCTCAGGGGCTCACAGTTGCAGAAAATGGAACTTGCTGAACCGGCCAGGTCCAAGGAACAGGTGTGGGCTCCTGAGAGTCAGGATAGACAAGGGGCTGCAGCTTTGGCTTGTTTTCTAATCATTTTATCTGGCCCATGAGTGGGAGACAACTTCAAGAAAACCCTCTCCTAATGAGAGGAACCCAGGAGTCAGGGAGAGGAGGGGTGGGTGGTGGTTGGAGACAGAGGCCTGGTGCCCCGGGTGCAGTGGAAGTCTCTGGAAGACCAGGTGGAGGGAGGCCTCACGGAGTGATGCCCAGGGTCACAGACCTGTCGCAGCTGCTGTTTGTTAGTTCAAGTCCTGCTCTGAGGTGCTCTGTGTCAGCTCTGAGCGACAGGTGAGCTGGGGGTGCTCTGCAATGAGGGCTATGTGCACGGTTCCTGTGTGCCCAGCCCTGCCACGGTACCTGCAAGGGTAGCTCTGTATCCTGGGAGGGGCCTGACCACGAGAGCCCCGTGGGCTGGGGTGGGGGTGGGGTACCTGCCCAGGTGAGCTCCATATTCTGGGATTGGTCTGACCACGAGAGCCCCATGGGCTGCTGGGGACCTGGTAAAGGATGTCAGGACAGTCAGTGAAGCCACCGAGGATATACCTCCAGTTGCTCCTAATTCCTACACCCTGCTGGTCATTCTACCAACCACCAGGACATGGTATTCTGTATTAGTCTTCAATGATGCCTTCTTTTGTATTCCATTAGTCCCAGAGTCACAAGAAATTTTGGCTTGTGAGTGGCAGGACTCAACATACAACTAAAACAATACTTCCGGGCCGTCTGGCCCCAAGGGTGCAAAAATTCCCACACCATCTTTGGGGAAAGCTTAGCTAAAGACCTAAAAGTTCTACCTCTGGAAAAGGAAACCCTCCTTCAATATGCAGACGACATTCTGATCACCAGCCCTACTAAGGAGGCCTCTGAACTACCAAGCCAATAAAGGATAGAAGTTGTCCAAGAAAAAGCTCAAATATCACAGACTGCGGTGACCTGCCTGGGCTTCATTCTCACAGAAGGTCAGAGAAGCCCATCCCAGGAAAGGGAAGAAACCATTTTCAGCCTTACCCCTTTCTAAAACTAGAAGACAGCTTAGGGGTTCCTGGGGAGGCCAGGGTTTGCTGCTTCTGGATCCCTAACTACAGTCTACTAGCTGGGCCTCTATATGAAACACTGAAAGGAAAAGATGATGATCCTTTTGAATAGAATCCAGAAGTGGCCTTTCAAGAATGGAAAGAGCAGTCAATTCAGACCCTTGCCCTGGAACTCCCTAATTTAGCTAAACCCTTTGACCTTTACATTCCCGGTGAAAGGTGAATCGCCATTGGAGAATTAGTGCAAAAACTGGGACCACTTGAAATGGAACAATGCAAGAATGCCATCCAGGTAGGATAAACTACGGTCACTAAGGGGCTTGGCCCACTGCCACATCTGGCCAAGATACTGGCGGTATCTAAAAACCTGGAAATCAGCAGCCCAAAAGGCCACCTCCCTCCTAAGGGAAAAGGACCCCACGTGGTGATCCTAACCACCAACCATGCCCTGAAGTTGCAGGGTTCGCTCCGTGGGCACACCGACCTCGAGTGAGGAGGCCCTCCAACTCCAACATCCAGAGAGATAACCGGGGGCAACAGGGCACCATGACGACTCGTGTGAACATCACTTGACCTGGAGTTTCTCTCATAAAACAACAAGAGTGTGTCCCAAAAGAGTAGACTACTGCTTGCAGGACTTACTGCACCCAGAGGGGAGCTAATAATCTTGGCGGGGGAACAGTATACCACACTGTCACCATAGAAAAGCCTACAGACACCGTGATGATGGTGGCCAATAAGACCGGCTGGACTCCTGTTTACTTCAAAAGGCTGTTGACTCAGTAGCCATCATGGTCCTTGATCACCACTGACCCTGGACTGTCTGGGAGTTGAGCGGGCAGGGCTCTGACACCTGGTGCTGTTTGTACGTTAATTCAGGGGCCTAATTGAAGAAAGCGCAGACTACTGGTCAGAGCATCTAGGCTGGCAGAAACGGTCAGCCTAAGGTGGCCGAACAAATGTGGGGCGGGGTGAAACCGGCCCCCACAGCGTCTCTGCACATCTCTTTCCTGGACCCTTAAAGGTCATTAGAATCTATAACACTTCCAATGCTGGTGCTCAGGTGGACGAGCAGGGAGGCAGGGGTCCTGGGGACAATCAACGTCACCGGGAGGCTGCTGGGGAGAAGCTCTGACCCTCGCCCCAGGGTATGAGGGCTCCCAACTCAGCACTCAGCAGTTACAGAAGAAGGGTCTGCACCCTCAGCACTCCAAGAATGAGGAACGGGACAAAAGGCAGAGGAGGGGTTTGTCCCCAGCAAAGCCCATTAAAAATCCCTGGGAGATAAAAATAGAATCTGGGCAATAAAGTCAAGTCTAACCTTTTTTATCCTTTGTGCTTTGTCTAATTTCACGTGCTCCTAGGGTCCCGCATGCAGAGGTTCCACACCCGGCACTTCAGACCAGATTTCCTAGTGCAGAATGGCTGGGTCGACACCTCAGCTCCTGGGGCCCAGTGCAGACTCCACGATATAGAGCCTGAGCTACAGCCAACCCGGCCCTCGAGAGCTCCGCCGCCTCCCTCCCTCCCACTGACTCTGACAGGATCTCTACACAGCAGCCCAGCCCACAGCCCACGGGGTAGTGCATGCTCTCACCTCTCCATTCTCTGATCAAAATATAAAGTTTCCTTTGCTTGTGAACCAAACTCAGTCTCGATCTGTTGGCCCCAATGACACTGGGCAGGGGGACACTTGTTGGGGTCCACTCTGGAGGATCAGTAACAGAAATTGAGACTATTGTAACCTCAATGAACAGATGTGTGAGCCAAACTGTAGTTAACATAGAACAGTGTATAAGGCTCGGGTAAAATAAGATGTTTTTAACACTTCCATTTGATATTTCCATCACTTTTTATAAGCAAGTTCAGTGAAAAGGTTTGTCTTATTTGTCAGGTCAATATTAGAGAAACGAAGTGATTTCTTTCCAAGGATGTACATCTAATAATCTTGGTTAAACCTTCAATCTTGTTTTAAATGCTTTTCCATTGAAAATGATACCTCTCTTTCAGCTCCCCCATTTCTGAGAAGTATAAAATCTTATAATTTATTATTACCAAAGGGGAAAGGTGGGAGGAGGGATAAATTAACAGTTTGGAATTAACACATACACACTGCTATGTATAAAATAGATCATCAACAAGGAACTACTGTATAGCACAGGGAACTACACTCAACATTTTGCAATAACCTATAAGGGGAAATAATCTGAAAAAGAATAGATATTTTTATTGACATCATCTATCAATGACAGTTAAAGTGTAGCCTAAGGGAAGCTGGTGGTGAGTGCTTCTGACCCTGAAGACTTCAATCATCTAAAGTTTGGACTCTGCCTACTTCCCAAGGCCCTTAATGAACATATGTGTAGCCGTAGCTTAAAAACTTCCCCAGTTTGGGTTTCGGGGAGACACTGATTTTGAAAAAGCCCTGGTGTTCTCCTTACATGAATGGGACTCTTCCTACTGCTAAAACATGTCTGTCACACCCAGAGGATGGTATACCGTCTGATCGGGAAGAGTTTGGAAAAGGCATCTCATCTCCTCATCTCCTGGTGCTCGGGTTCACCCCTCCAGCGTCTTTACTAACAGTCTCCCCACTTGGAGATGTCAGCACTGTCAACATCCTGTTGCGTACAGTTTGGAATTTGTCCAGAGGATGAAGCGGAAGGATGAGGAACAATGAGAGACAAGTCCTAGGTGTTCAGACAGGCACATGTCACTCTAATTTCCAATCAGGAAGACGAATTGACCAAAGGCTAGGGTTGCCCATGGAAACAGTATAGGGCTTGAGGAAATCCCGCTGCTTTGTGGCCAGTTCCCATAAACACAAGTTGAACAATGGAACTCAGGGGCAGTAAAATTCACAAAACTGCAGAGTTGAAAATATCCATCACTGAAAAATGTCTTGAGGAAAGTCAGAGAAAAGGACTTGTAAGCAAGGGAGAATGGCAGGAAAGGGATTTGAGGAGGTAGAAAGGACTCGCCATTAAGCACAAGAAAAGGAGCTGAACATTGCCAACATTGCAGTTGGCCAAAAAGGGTGTATGCGTTCTTTTCTGTATATATTCAAGAAAAGGGCATACACTTTTTTAGCCAACCAAACAGGTGGGCACTGGAAGTCAATACTACAAAAGATATCACTTCGCATCAGTCAGAAGAGCCATCCTCATAAAGCGTAAACAACAGAAATGCAGGACAGGGCAACGAGAAGAGGGAGCCCTGTGAGACTTATAGTGGAAATGTATATTGCCAACGGCCATTCTGGAGAAGTGTATTGTGTTTACTAAAGCATCTAAAAAATGAGCTACAGAGCATAGGGCACTTGCACTCATGGGCGTATATCTTGGGAAAAACAAAAATCGAGAGGACACAGGCACCCCAATGTTTACCCCCTCTCTGTTTAAAAGATCCTCGACTAGGATATAACTTAAATGTCTCTGGAGGGAAAAAATGGATAGAGATGTGGTACTTAGGTAGAGTGGAATATTATTCAGCCTGGAAATCAATGAAATATGGCCAGTTGTAACAACTCCGGAGGAGTTACGTATGATCATTCTAAGTGACAGAATTCAAAAAGAAAAAGACACATATCATAAGATATCACTTAAAGGTGGAATCCAAAATGGCTACACATGAAATAAATTACAAAACAAAAACATAGTCAAATATGTAGAAAACACGCATAAGGCTGCTAAACGGGAAAGGTGGGGAGGGGTGAGGCATCATCCAGGAGGTTGAAATTAGCAAAGATACCATTCCAAATACCAAACTGATAATCAACAAGGCCTACACGGTAGCTAAAAGAACTGCACTCAGCACACTCAAGTCACCGGAAAAGAATATATACGACTGGTAAGAATCTGAAAAGAATTTATTGATGTCTCTCTGTACGTGAATCAAGTGGATGTACAGCAGCAAGAAACAGAGCTTTGAAAATCAGCTGTAACCAATATAGTAATAAATTGAAAAAAATAAACGACAGAGAGACAGAGAAAACCTCTTACAACTTTTCCTCAGGGACGGTGATGCAACATGGATTGAACACATCTAGACCCACAGCAGGATGAGACATAAGGCTGGAAACTGTTTGCGCTAAGAGAAATGTGAGGTTGGGTGAGGAAATGCACACCCTTTAAAGTAATACTACCTGGTACCCATTCAATGGGTCCCAAATCTGCAGGTTCAAGGGATCTTCCTACAGCTAAAACATGCATGGAAAACCCAGAGGACTGTACACCATGTGATCGGGAGATGTGTCTAAAATGCACCTCATTTATCCTCTCCTGGTGCTCCTGTTCACCATTCCAGCCACGCTACTTAGAATCTCCCCACTTGGAGAATCAGCACATTTAAACTTCTGTTTCACACATTTTGCAAATTGTGAGGAGGATGAACGGGAAGAGGGGGAACCAATGAGAGAATAGTTGTAGGGGTTTGGACGGGCACATATCACTCTAATTTCCCATTAAGAATAAGAATTAAAAAAAGGCTCGCCTGCCTCGCCGGAGCCAAAAATAGGGCCTGAAGCAATCCTGCGGGTTTGAGGGCCAGCTCACAAAGAGCAACTTAAAAAATGGAGCTCAGGGTCACTGCAATTCACAAACCTGCAGAGTTATAAATGAAAACTAACGTCCAAAATATGTTGAGGTAAGGCAAAGAAGAGGATCTGAATGCAAGACAGAATTGCAAGAAACAGATTTCAAGAGATAGATTGGACTCGTCTTTAACGCACATGAAAAGCGGCAGAATTTCGACAATGATGCAGTTGGCCCAAAAGGGCGTATGCGTTTTTTTCCTGATTATATCCAGGAAAAAACGCATACGCACTTTATGGGCAACGAAGCAAGCAAGCAATGCAAATGTGCACAACAAAGAAGTCTCACTTCCCACCGGTCAAAAGGGCCATCCTAAAAAATTGTAAAAACCAGAAATGCAGGACAGGCCATGGAGAACAGGGAGCCTTTATACGCTGATGGGCAGTGTGTGAACTGCCGAGAGCCACTCTGGAGAAGTGTATGGTGGTTCCTAAATCATCTAAAAAACAGAGCTACAGAGCATAGGACACTTCCAATCATGGGAGTATATCTAGGGAAGTCTAAAAATCAACAAGACACAAGCACACCACAGTTTAGGGCTACTCTGTTTACAAGAACCTCAACTTCAGTACACCTTAAATATCCCAGGAAAGAGAACAATGGATAAAGAAGATGTGGTACTTATGTACAATGGAATATCTCTTCACCATGAAATCAATGTAATAAGGCTAGTAGAAGGATAAAGAGTGGATTTAGGTCCGATAATACTACTTGAAATAAGTCAAACAGAAAAGAAACATATCATAAGATATCACCTATAGAGGGAGGGTAAATATGGCTGCACAAGAAATGAATTACAGAACAGAACAGTGTCTCACATTTAGAAAACACACTTATGTCAGCTTAAGGGGAAAGGAGAGGTGGGGTGATGCATAAAACCAGAGTTTGAAATTAGCACAGATACCGTTCAATAAACCAAATAGGTATTAGACAAGATCTACACCTTGCTCAATGAACTGGCCTCAACACACCCTATACACCGCAGAGAAATATATCTGAGTAATAAGAATCTTAAAACCCATGTATTGATATATCTCCATAAGGGAATCAAGTGTGTGCAGAGCGGCACAAACACAGCAGTGAAAATGAGCTAAACCCCATTATAGAAATAAATTTTAAAAACAAAATGCAGAAACAATGAAAGAGAGAAAATTCTTACAAAATTTGCTCAGGGGCTGTGATGCAACCTGGATTGACCACATATAAACCCACAGCTGGATAAGACATAAGGCTGGACACTTGGGGCTGAGAGGATTGGTGAGCTTTGGTGAGCAACTGCCAAAGTTTAATGCAATACTTCATGCTACTCATTCCAAGGGTCCCAACAATCCAGGTTGAAGGGAATCTTCCTACAGCTAAACCATGCTTGGGAAACCCAGCGACTGGTATACCATATGATCGGGAAAGGTTTCTAAAACGCACCTCATTTTTCCTCTCCTGGGACTCCGGATCGACATTCCAGCCGCTTTACTAACAACATCCCCTCATGGAGTCAATGCCTTTAAGTTCTGGTATCGCACAGTCTGCAGTTAGTGCAGAGGATGAATGGGAATAGGGGGAACCAGTGAGAAACTAGCTGTAGCGGTTTCAATGGGCACATGTCACTCTAATATCACATCAGTAAGAAGAATTAACCAAAGGCACAGCAAGGTGCCCCAGAAGAAGAATAGGGCTTGAAGGAATCCTGTGGTTATGGGCAAGATCACAAAAATAAGAGCTGAAAAATGGAGCTAAGGGCCACTGCAATTCAAAAACCTGCAGAGTTATAAAGGCCAACTATTTTTAAAAAATATATTGAGGTAAGGCTATGAAGAGGCATTGAAAGCAAGGCAGAATTGCAGGAAACCGATTTCAGGAGGTAGACTGGAATTGCATTGAAAACATATGAAGAAAGTCAGAACCTCGACAATGATGCACTTGGCCAAAAAGGGCGTATGCGTTTTTTCCTGAATATATTCAGGAAAAAACGCATACGCCCTTTTTGGCCAACCAAGCAAGCTTGCAAAGGAAATCTGCACTACAATGAAGTCTCACTTCCCCCCGGTCAAAAGGGCCATCTGAAAAAAGTGTAAAATCCAGAAAGGCAACAGGCCATGGAGAACTGGGAGCCTTGTTATGCTGATGGGCGGGATGTAAATTGCCAACAACCACTCGGGAGAAGTGTATGGTGTTTCCTGAAACATCTAAAAAACAAAGCAACAGAGCCTAGGGCACTTCCACTTATGGTCCTATAGCTTAGGGAAATTAAAATCAAAAAGACACAGCCACCCCAAAGTTTGGAACGGCTCTGTTTACAAGAACCTCGTTTACAGTACAAGTTCAATATCGCAGAAAGTGAAAAATGGATAAAGAAGTTGTGGTACTTTACGTACAAATGCAATATCACTCAGCAATGAAATCTATGTCATCAGGCCCGTAGCAGCATAATGAGTGGATTCAGGTATGATGATTCTAACTGAAATAAGTCACACAGAAAAAGAAACATCATAAGATATCACTTAATACACGGAATGTAAACTTGGCTACACAGGAACTGAATTACAGAACAGAACAGGGTCTCAAATTTAGAAAACCAACTTATGCTTGCTTAAGGGGAAAGGTGAGTTGGGGTGCTGCATAAAACCAGAGATTGAAATGAGCACAGATAAAGTTCCTTAAGCCAAATATGGAATAGACAAGAGCTACTCCTTGCTCAACGAAATGGACTCAACACCCATATTAAACGCCTAAGAATGTACCTGACTAGTAAGTATCTTAAAACCTATGGATTGCTATGTCTCCAAAAGAGAATCAAGCATGTGTACAGGGGCATAAACGCAGCAGTGATAGGATTGGAGAGGTTCGGTGAGCAAATGAAGACCCTTTGAAGTCATATTGCATGGTACCCATTCCACGGGTCTCAACTCTCCAGGTTTAAGGTATTCTTCCTTCAGCTAAAACATGCATGTGGAACCCAGAGTATGATCAACCATGTGAACGGGAGACGTGTTCAAATATGTCTCAGTTTTCCTCCCCTGGTACTCGGGTGCAACATTCCAGACGCTTTACTAACACTCTCCCCACTTGGAGAGTCAGTCCCTTTAACCTCCTGTTTGGCCCAGTTTGCAATTTCTGCGGAAGATGAACAGGAATAGCGAGAACCAATGAGAGACTAGCTGGAGGTGTCTGGACGGGCAAATTTAACTCTCATTTCCCACCAGGAAGAGGAATTAACCAAAGGCTCAGCGTGCCGTGCCGGAACCAGATTAGGGCCTGAAGCCATCCTGCGGTGTTGCGGCCAGCTCACAAGAAAGCGAGTTGAAGAAAGGAGCTCAGGGGCACTGTAATTCACAAACCTGCAGAGTTATAAATGACAGCTATCGTCCAAAAATAGACTGAAGTAAGGCTGCCAAGAGGACTTGAAAGCGGGGCAGAATTGCAGGAAACCGATTTCAGGAGGTAGACTGGAATTGCATTGAAAGCATAGGAAAAGAGGCAGAACGTCCACAATGATGCACTTGGCCAAAAAGGGCGTATGCGTTTTTTCCTGAATATATTCAGGAAAAAAACGCATACGCCCTTTTTGGCCAACCAAGCAAGCTTGCAAAGGAAATCTGCACTACAATGAAGTCTCACTTCCCCCGGTCAAAAGGGCCATCTGAAAAAGTGTAAAATCCAGAAAGGCAGGACAGGCCATGGAGAACTGGGAGCCTTGTTATGCTGATGGGCGGGATGTAAATTGCCAACAGACACTGGGAGAAGTGTATGGTGTTTCCTGAAACATCTAAAAAAACAAAGCAACAAGCCTAGGGCACTTCCACCTTATGGTCCTAGAGCTTAGGGAAATTAAATCAAAAAGACACAGCCACCCCAAAGTTTGGAACAGCCTCTTGTTTACAAGAACTCGTTTTAACAGTACAAGTTCAACATCGCAGAAAATGAAAAATGGGATA
>NW_022983406.1:136659-166232 GCF_011762595.2 Tursiops truncatus
TTTAGGGGGGGGGGGGGGTGGGGGGGGGGGGGGGGGGGGGGGGGGCTTGGGGGGGGGGGGGGGGGGGGGGGGGGGTGGGGGGGTTAGGGTGGGGGGGGTGGGGGGGGGGGGGGGGGGGGGGGGGGGGTGGGGGGGGGGGGGGGGGGAGGGTGAGGGGGGGGGGGGGGGGGGGGGGGGGGGGGGGGGGGGGGGTGGGTGGTAGTAGGGGGGGGGGGGGGGGGGGGGGGGGGGGGGGGGGGGGGGGGGGGGGGGGGGGGGGGGGAGGGTGGGGGTAGGGGTAGGGGGGGGGGGGGGTGGGGGTGGGGGGGGGGGGGGGGGGGGGGGGGGGGGGTGTGGGGGTGGGGGGGGGGGGGGGGGGGGGGGGGGGGGGGGGGGGGGGGGGGGGGGGGGGGTGGGGGGGGGGGGGGGGGGGGGGGTGAGGGGGGGGGGGGGGGTGGGGGGGGGGGTGGGGGGGGGGGGGGGGGGGGGGGGGGGGGTAAGGGGGGGGGGGGGGGGGGGGGGGGGGGGGGGGGGGGGGGGGGGGGGGGGTAGGGGGGGGGGGGGGGGGAGGTTCGGGGGGGGGGGGGGGTGGGGGGGGGGGGGGGGGGTGGGTGTGGGGGGGGGGTGGGGGGGTGTAGGGGGGGGGGGGACGGGGGGGGGGGGGGGGGGGGGGGGTGGGGGGTTAGGGTTAGGGCTAGGGTTAGGGTTAGGGGACGGGGACGGTTTAGGGTCCAGGGGAGGGTACGACAACGCTTTAGGGGGAGCGTACGTGTGAGTGCGCGGGTTAGTGTTAGCGTACGGGTTAGGATTAGGGGACGGGTGAGGGTCAGGCTTCGGGGAACGGTTAGGGTTATGTTTCGGACTAGGGTTAGGGTTAGGGGACGGGGATGGTTTAGGGTCCAGGGGAGGGTACGACAACGCTTTAGGGAGAGCGTACGTGTGAGGGCGCGGGTTTGTGTTAGCGTACGGGTTAGGATTAGGGGACGGGTGAGGGTCAGGCTTCGGGGAAGGGTTAGGGTTAGGGTTCGGGCTAGGGTTAGGGTTAGGGGACGGGGATGGTTTAGTGTCGAGGGGAGGGTACGACAATGCTTTAGGGGGAGCGTACGTGTGAGGGCGCGGGTTTGTGTTAGCGTACGGGTTAGGATTAGGGTACGGGTGAGGGTCAGGCTTCGAGGAAGGGTTAGGGTTAGGGTTCCGGCTAGGGTTAGGGTTAGGCGACGGGGACGTTTTAGGGTCCAGGGGAGGGTACGACAATGCTTTAGGGGGAGCGTAGGTGTGAGGGCGCGGGTTAGTGTTAGCGTACGGCTTCAGGATTAGGGGACGGGTGAGGGTAACTCTTCGGGGAAGGGTTAGGGTTATTGTTCGGGCTAGGGTTAGTGTTAGGGGACGGGGACGGTTTAGGGTCCAGGTGAGGGTACGACAACGCTTTAGGGGGAGCGTACGTGTGAGGGTGCGAGTTAGTGTTAGCGTACGTGTCAGGATTAGGGGACGGGTGAGGGTCAGTCTTCGGGGAAGGGTTAGGGTTAGGGTTCGGGCTAGGGTTAGGGTTAGGGGACGGGGACGGTTTAGGGTCCAGCGGAGGGTACGACAACTGCTTTAGGGGGAGCGTACGTGTGAGGGCATGAGTTAGTGTTAGCGTACGGGTTAGGATTAGGGGACGGGTGAGGGTCAGGCTTTGGGGAAGTGTTAGGGTTAGGGTTCGGGCTAGGGTTAGGGTTAGGGGACGGGGACGGTTTAGGGTCCAGTGAGGGTACGACAACGCTTTAGGGGGAGCGTACGTGTGAGGGCGCGGGTTAGTGTTAGCGTACGGATTAGGATTAGGGGACGGGTGAGGGTCAGGCTTCGGGGAAGGGTTAGGGTTAGGGTTCGGGCTAGGGTTAGGGTTAGGGGACGGGGACGGTTTAGGGTCCAGGGGAGGGTACGACAACGCTTTAGGGGTAGCAGTACGGTGTGAGGGCGCGGGTTAGTGTTAGCGTACGGGTTAGTATTAGTGGACGGGTGAGGGTCAGGCTTCGGGGAAGTGTTAGGGTTAGGGTTCGGGCTAGGGTTAGGGCTTAGGGGACTGGGGACGGTTTAGGGTCCAGGTGAGGGTACGACAACGCTTTAGGGGGAGCGTACGTGTGAGGGCGCGGGTTAGTGTTAGCGTACGGGTTAGGATTAGGGGACGGGTGAGGGTCAGGCTTCGGGGAAGTGTTAGGGTTAAGGTTCAGGACTAGGGTTAGGGTTAGGGGACAGGGACGGTTTAGGGTCCAGGGGAGGGTACGACAACGCTTTAGGGGGAGCGTAGGTGTGAGGGCGTGGGTTAGTGTTAGCGTACGGGTTAGGATTAGGGGACGGGTGAGGGTCAGGCTTCGGGGAAGTGTTAGGGTTAGGGTTCGGGCTAGGGTTGGGGTTAGGGGACGGGGACGGTTTAGGGTCCATGGGAGGGTACGACAACGCTTTAGGGGGAGCGTACGTGTCAGGGCGCGGGTTAGTGTTAGCGTACGGGTTAGGATTAGGGCACGGGTGAGGGTCAAGCTTCGGGGAAGCTTTAGGGTTAGGGTTCGGGCTAGGGTTAGGGTTAGGGGACGGGGACGGTTTAGGGTACAGGTGAGGGTACGACAACGGTTTAGGGGGAGCGTACGTGAGAGGGCGCGGGTTAGTGTTAGCGTACGGGTTAGGATTAGGGGACGGGTGAGGGTCAAGCTTCGGGGAAGGGTTAGGGTTAGGGTTTGGGCTAGGGTTAGGGTTAGGGGACGGGGACGGTTTAGGGTCCAGGTGAGGGTACGAGAACGCTTTAGGGGGAGTGTACGTGTGAGGGCGCGGGTTAGTGTTAGCGTACGGGTTAGGATTAGGGGACGGGTGAGGGTCAGGCTTCTGGGAAGGGTTAGGGTTAGGGTTCGGGCTAGGGTTAGGGTTAGGGGACGGGGATGGTTTAGGGTCCAGGGGAGGGTACGACAACGCTTTAGGGGGAGCGTCCGTGTGAGGGCATGGGTTAGTGTTAGCGTACGTGTTAGGATTAGGGGACGGGTGAGGGTCAGGCTTCGGGGAAGTGATAGGGTTAGGGATCGGGCTAGGGTTAGGGTTAGGGGACGGGGACGGTTTAGGGTACACGTGAGGGTACGCCAAAACTTTAGGGGGAGCGTAAGTGTGAGGGCGTGGGTTAGTGTTAGCGTACAGTTCATGATTAGGGGACGGGTGAGGGTCAGGCTTCGGGGAAGGGTTAGGGTTAGGGTTCGGGCTAGGTTTAGGGTTAGGGGCCGGGGACGGTTTAGGGTCCAGGTGAGGATATGACAACGCTTTAGGGGGAGCATACGTGTGAGTGCGCGGGTTAGTGTTAGCGTACGGGTTAGGATTATGGGACGGGTGAGGGTCAGGCTTCGGGGAAGGGTTAGGGTTAGGGTTCGGGCTAGGGTTTGGATTAGGGGACAGGGACGGTTAGGGTCCAGGTGAGGGTACGAGAACGCTTTAGGGCGAGCGTGGGTGTGAGGGTGCGGGTTAGTGTTAGCGTACGGGTTAGGATTAGGGGACGGGTGAGGGTCAGGCTTCGGGGAAGGGTTACGGTTAGGGTTCGGGCTAGGGTTAGGGTTAGGGGACGGGGACGGTTTAGGGTCCATGTGAGGGTACAACAATGCTTTAGGGGGAGCGTACGTATGAGGGCGAGGGTTAGTGTTAGCGTACGGGTTAGGATTAGGGGACGGGTGAGGGTCAGGCTTCGGGGAAGGGTTAAGGTTAGGGTTCGGGCTAGGGTTAGGGTTAGGGGACGGGGACGGTTTAGGGTCCAGGGGAGGGTACGACAACGCTTTAGGGGGAGTGTACGTGTGAGGGCATGGGTTAGTGTTAGCGTACGGGTTAGGATTAGGGGACGGGTGAGGGTCAGGCTAAGGGGAAAGGTTAGGGTTAGGGTTCGGGCTAGGGTCAGGGTTAGGGGACGGGGACGGTTTAGGGTCCAGGGGAGGTTACGGCAACGCTTTAGGGGGAGCGTACGTGTGAGGGCGCGGGTTAGTGTTAGCGTACGGGTTAGGATTATGGGACGGGTGAAGGTCAGGCTTCGGGGAAGGGTTAGGGTTAGGGTTCTGGCTAGGGTAAGGGTTAGGGGACGGGGACGGTTTAGGGTCCAGGGGAGGGTACGGCAACGCTTTATGGGGAGCGTATGTGTGAGGGCGCGGGTTAGTGCTAGCGTACGGTTTAGGATTAGGGGACGGGTGAGGGTCAGGCTTCGGGGAAGGGTTAGGGTTAGGGTTCGGGCTAGGGTTAGGGGACGGGGACGTTTTAGGGTCCAGGTGAGGGTACGACAACGCTTCAGGGGGAGCGTACGTGTGAGGGCGCGGGTTAGTGTTAGCGTACGGGTTAGGATTAGGGGACGGGTGAGTGTCAGGCTTCAGGGAAGGGTTAGGGTTAGGGTTCGGGCTAGGGTTAGGGTTAGGGGACGGGGACGGTTTAGGGTCCAGGGGAGGGTACGACAACGCTTTAGGGGGAGCGTACGTGTGAGGGCGCGGGTTAGTGTTAGCGTATGGGTTAGGATTAGGGAACGGGTGAGGGTCAGGCTTATGGGAAGGCTTAGGGTTAGGGTTCGGGCTAGGGTTAGGGGACAGGGACGGGAACGGTTTAGGGTCCAGGTGAGGGTACAACAACGCTTCAGGGGGAGCGTACGTGTGAGGGCGCGGGTAAGTGTTAGCGTACGGGTTAGGATTAGGGGACGGGTGAGGGTCAGGCTTCGGGGAAGGCTTAGGGTTAGGGTTCGGGCTAGGGTTAGGGTTAGGGGACGGGGACGTTTTAGTGTCCAGGGGAGGGTACGACAACGCTTTAGGGGGAGCGTACGTGTGAGGGCGCGGGTTAGTGTTAGCGTACGGGTTAGGATTAGGGGACGGGTGAGGGTCAGGCTTCGGGGAAGGGTTATGGTTAGGGTTCGGGCTAGGGTTAGGGTTAGGGGACGGGGAGGGTTTAGGGTCCAGGGGAGGGTACGACAACGTTTTAGGGGGAGCGTACGTGTGAGGGCGTGGGTTAGTGTTAACGTACTGGTTAGGATTAGGGGACGGGTGAGTGTCAGGCTTCGGGGAAGGCTTAGGGTTAGGGTTCGGGCTAGGGTTAGGTTTAGGGGACGGGGACGGTTTAGGGTCCAGGGGAGGGTACGGCAACACTTTAGGGGGAGCGTACGTGTGAGGGCGCGGGTTAGTGTTAGCGTAAGGGTTAGGATTAGGGGACGGGTGAGGGTCAGGCTTCGGGGAAGGGTTAGGGTTAGGGTTAGGGTTCGGGCTAGGGTTAGGGGACGGGGACGTTTTAGGGTCCAGGTGAGGGTACGACAACACTTTAGGGGGAGCGTACGTGTGAGGGCGTGGGTTAGTATTAGCGTACGGGTTAGGATTAGGGGACGGGTGAGCGTCAGGCTTCGGGGAAGGTTAGGGTTAGGGTTCAGGCTAGGGTTAGGGTTAAGGGACGGGGACGGTTTACGGTCCAGGGGAGGGTACGGCAACGCTTTAGGGGGAGCGTATGTGTGAGGGCGCGGGTTAGTGTTCGCGTACGGGTTAGGATTAGGGGACGGGTGAGGGTTAGGCTTCGGGGAAGGGTTAGGGTTAGGGTTCGGGCTAGGGCTAGGGTTAGGGGACGGGATCGGTTTAGGGTCCAGGGGTGTGTACGGCAACGCTTTAGGGGGACCGTACGTGTGAGGGTGCGGGTTAGTGTTCGCGTAAGATTTAGGATTAAGGGACGGGTGAGGGTCAGGCTTCGGGGAAGGTTTAGGGTTAGTGTTCACGCTAGGGTTAGGATTAGGAGACGGGGACGGTTTAGGGTCCAGGGGAGGGTACGACAACGCTTTAGGGGGAGCGTACGTGTGAGGGCGCGGGTTAGTGTTAGCGTATGGGTTAGGATTAGTGGACGGGTGTGGGTCAGGCTTCGGGGAAGGCTTAGGGTTAGGGTTCGGGCTAGGGTTAGGGTTAGGGTTAGGGGACGGGGACGGTTTAGGGTCCAGGGGAGGGTACGGCAACGCTTTGGGGGAACGTACGTGTGAGGGCGCGGGTTAGTGTTAGCGTACGGGTTAGGATTAGGGGACGGGTGAGGGTCAGGCTTCGGGGAAGGGTTAGGGTTACGGTTCGGGCTAGGGTTAGGGTTAGCGGACGGGGACGGTTTAGGGTCCAGGAGAGGGTACGGCAACGCTTTAGGGGGTGCGTACGTGTGAGGGCGTGGGTTAGTGTTAGCGTACGGGTTAGGATTAGGGGACGGGTGAGGGTCAGGCTTCGGGGAAGGCTTAGGGTTAGGGTTCGGGCTAGGGTTAGGGTTATGGGACGGGGACGGTTTACGTACAGGGGAGGGTACGGCAACGCTTTAGGGGGAGCGTACGTGTGAGGGCGCGGGTTAGTGTTAGCGTACGGGTTAGGATTAGGGGACGGGTGAGGGTCAGGCTTCGGGGAAGTGTTAGGGTTAGGGTTAGGGTTCGGGCTAGGGTTAGGGGACGGGGACGGTTTAGGGTCCAGGGGAGGGTACGACAACGCTTTAGTGGGAGCGTACGTGTGAGGGCGCGGGTTAGTGTTAGCGTACGGGTTAGGATTAGGGGATGGGTGAGGGTCAGGCTTCGGGGAAGGGTTATGGTTAGGGTTCGGGCTAGGGTTAGAGTTAGGGGACGGGGACGGTTTAGGGTCCAGGGGAGGGTACGACAACGCTTTAGGGGGAGCGTACGTGTGACGGCGCGGGTTAGTGTTAGCGTACGGGTTAGGATTAGGGGACGGGTGAGGGTCAGGCTTCGGGGAAGGGTTAGGGTTAGGGTTCGGGCTAGGGTTAGGGTTAGGGGACGGGGATGGTTTAGGGTCCAGGGGAGGGTACGACAGCGCTTTAGGGGGAGCGTACCTGTGAGGGCGCGGGTTAGTGTTAGCGTACGGGTTAGGATTAGGGGACGGGTGAGGGTCAGGCTTCGGGGAAGGGTTAGGGTTAGGGTTCGGGCTAGGTTTAGGGTTAGGGGACGGGGACGGTTTAGGGTCCAGGGGAGGGTACGACAACGCTTTAGGGGGAGCGTATGTGTTAGGGCGCGGTTAGTGTTCGCGTACGGGTTAGGATTAGGGAACGGGTGAGGGTCAGGCTTATGGGAAGGCTTAGGGTTAGGGTTCGGGCTAGCGTTAGGGGACGGGGACGGGGACCGTTTAGGGTCCAGGTGAGGGTACGACAACGCTTTAGGGGGAGCGTACGTGTGAGGGTGCGGGTTAGTGTTAGCGTACGGGTTAGGATTAGGGGACGGGTGAGGGTCAGGCTTGGGGGAAGGGTTAGGGTTAGGATTCGGGCTAGGGTTAGGGTTAGGGGACGGGGACGGTTTAGGGTCCAGGGGAGGGTACGGCAACGCTTTAGGGGGTGCGTACGTGTGAGGGCGCGGGTTAGTGTTAGCGTACGGGTTAGGATTAGGGGACGGGTGAGGGTCAGGCTTCGGGGAAGGCTTAGGGTTAGGGTTCGGGCTAGGGTTAGGTTTAAGGGACGGGGACGGTTTACGTCCAGGGGAGGGTACGGCAACGCTTTAGGGGGAGCGTACGTGTGAGGGCGCGGGTTAGTGTTAGCGTACGGGTTAGGATTAGGGGACGGGTGAGGGTCAGGCTTCGGGGAAGGGTTAGGGTTAGGGTTCGGGCTAGGGTTAGGGTTAGGGGACGGGGACGGTTTAGGGTCCAGGGGAGGGTACAGCAACGCTTTAGGGGGAGCATACATGTGAGGGCGCGGGTTAGTGTTAGCGTACGGGATAGGATTAGGTGACGGGTGAGGGTCAGGCTAAGGGGAAGGGTTAGGGTTAGGGTTCGGGCTAGGGTTAGGGTTAGGGTTAGGGGACGGGGACGGTTTAGGGTCCAGGGGAGGGTACGACAACGATTTAGGGGGAGCGTACGTGTGAGGGCGTGGGTTGGTGTTAGCGTACGGGTTAGGATTACGGGACGGGTGAGGATCAGGCTTCGGGGAAGGCTTAGGGTTAGGTTTCGGGCTAGGGTTAGGGTTAGGGGACGGGATGGTTTAGGGTCCAGGGGAGGGTACGACAACACTTTAGGGTGAGCGTACGTGTGAGGGCGCGGGTTAGTGTTAGCGTACGGGTTAGGATTAGGGGACGCGTGAGGGTCAGGCTTCGGGGAAGGGTTAGGGTTAGGGTTCGGGCTAGGGTTAGCGTTAGGGGACGGGGACGGTTTAGGGTCCAGGGGAGGGTACGACAACGCTTTAGGGGGAGCGTACGTGTGAGGGTGCGGGTTAGTGTTAGCGTACGGTTTAGGATTACGGGACGGGTGAGGGTCAGGCTTCGGGGAAGGGTTAGGGTTAGGGTTCGTGATAGAGTTAGGGTTAGGGGACGGGGACGTTTTAGGGTCCAGGGGAGGGTACGACAACGCTTTAGGGGGAGCGTACGTGTTAGGGCGCCGGTTAGTGTTCGCGCACGGGTTAGGATTAGGGGACGGGTGAGGGTCAGGCTTCGGGGAAGGGTTAGGGTTAGGTTTCGGGCTAGGGTTAGGGTTAGGGTTTGAGTACGGTTTAGGGTCCAGGTGCAGGTACGAAAACGGTTTAGGAGGAACGTACGTGTGAGGGCATGGGTTAGTGTTAGCGTACGGTTTAGGACTTGGGAATGGGTTAGTGTAAGGCTTCGGGGAAGGGTTAGGGTGGATCATACTCTGGGTTCCACATGCATGTTTTAGCTGAAGGAAGAATCCCTTAAACCTGGAGAGTTGAGACCCGTGGAATGGGTACCATGCAATATGACTTCAAAGGGTCTTCATTTGCTCACCGAACCTCTCCAATCCTATCACTGCTGTGTTTATGCCCCTGTACACACGCTTGATTCTCTTTCGGAGACATAGCAATCCATAGGTTTTAAGATACTTACTAGTCAGGTACATTCTTAGGCATTTAATATGGGGTGTTGAGTCCATTTCGTGTAGCAAGGAGTAGCTCTTGTCTATTCCATATTTGGCTTAAGGAACTTTATCTGTGCTCATTTCAATCTCTGGTTTTATGCAGCACCCCAACTCACCTTTCCCCTTAATCAAGCATAAGTTGGTTTTCTAAATTTGAGACCCTGTTCTCTTTTGTAATCCAGTTCCTTTGTAGCCAAGTTTACATTCCGTGTATTAGTGATATCTTATGATGTTTCTTTTTCTGTGTGACTTATTTCAGTTAGAATCATCATACCTGAATCCACTCATTATGCTGCTCCGGGCCTGATGACATAGATTTTATTGCTGAGTGATATTGCATTGTACATAAGTACCACAACTTCTTTATCCATTTTTCGTTTACTGCGATATTGAACTTGTACCGTAAACGAGGTTCTTTTAAACACAGCTGTCCCAAACTTTGGAGTGGCTGTGTCTTTTTGATTTTAATTTCCCTAAGCTATAGGACCATAAGTGGAAGTGCCCTAGGCTCTGTTGCTTTGTTTTTTAGATGTTTCAGGAAACACCATACACTTCTCCCGAGTGGCTGTTGGCAATTTACACCCCGCCCATCAGCATAACAAGGCTCCCAGTTCTCCATGGCCTGTCCTGCCTTTCTGGATTTTACACTTTTTTCAGATGGCCCTTTTGACCGGGGGGAAGTGAGACTTCATTGTAGTGCAGATTTCCTTTGCAAGTTTGCTTGGTTGGCCAAAAAGGGCGTATGCGTTTTTTCCTGAATATATTCAGGAAAAAACGCATACGCCCTTTTTGGCCAAGTGCATCATTGTGGACGTTCTGCCTCTTTTCCTATGCTTTCAATGCAATTCCAGTCTACCTCCTGAAATCGGTTTCCTGCAATTCTGCCCCGCTTTCAAGTCCTCTTGGCAGCCTTACTTCAGTATATTTTTGGACGATAGCTGTCATTTATAACTCTGCATGTTTGTGAATTACAGTGCCCCTGAGCTCCTTTCTTCAACTCGCTTTCTTGTGAGCTGGCCGCAACACCGCAGGATGGCTTCAGGCCCTAATCTGGTTCCGGCACGGCACGCTGAGCCTTTAGTTATTTCCTCTTCCTGGTGGGAAATGAGAGTTAAATTTTCCCCTCCAGACACCTGCAGCTAGTCTATCATTGGTTCTCGCTATTCCTGTTCATCTTCCGCAGAAATTGCAAACTGGGCCAAACAGGAGGTTAAAGGCGCTGACTCTCCAAGTGGGGAGAGTGTTAGTAAAGCGTCTGGAATGTTGCACCCGAGTACCAGGGGAGGAAAACTGAGACATATTTGAACACGTCTCCCGTTCACACGGTTGATCATACTCTGGGTTCCACATGCATGTTTTTGCTGAAGGAAGAATACCTTAAACCTGGAGAGTTGAGACCCGTGTAATGGGTACCATGCAATATGACTTCAAAGGGTCTTCATTTGCTCACCGAACCTCTCCAATCCTATCACTGCTGCGTTTATGCCCCTGTACACACGCTTGATTCTCTTTTGGAGACATAGCAATCCATAGGTTTTAAGATACTTACTAGTCAGGTACATTCTTAGGCGTTTAATATGGGGTTTTGAGTCCATTTCGTTGAGCAAGGAGTAGCTCTTGTCTATTCCATATTTGGCTTAAGGAACTTTATCTGTGCTCATTTCAATCTCTGGTTTTATGCAGCACCCCAACTCACCTTTCCCCTTAAGCAAGCATAAGTTGGTTTTCTAAATTTGAGACCCTGTTCTGTTTTGGAATTCAGTTCCTGTGTAGCCAAGTTTACATTCCGTGTATTAGTGATATCTTATGATGTTTCTTTTTCTGTGTGACTTATTTCAGTTAGAATCATCGTACCTGAATCCACTCATTATGCTGCTAAGGACCTGATGACATAGATTTTATTGCTGAGTGATACTGCATTGTACATAAGTACCACAAGTTCTTTATCCATTTTTCACTTTCTGTGATATTGAACTTGTACGGTAAACGAGGTTCTTGTAAACAGAGGCGTCCCAAACTTTGGGGTGGCTGTGTCTTTTTGATTTTAATTTCCCTAAGCTATAGGACCATAAGTGGAAGTGCCCTAGGCTCTGTTGCTTTGTTTTTTAGATGTTTCAGGAAACACCATACACTTCTCCCGAGTGTCTGTTGGCAATTTACATCCCGCCCATCAGCATAACAAGGCTCTCAGTTCTCCATGGCCTGTCCTGCCTTTCTGGATTTTACACTTTTTTCAGATGGCCCTGTGGACCAGGGTGAATTGAGACTTCATTGTAGTGCAGATTTCCTTTGCAAGCTTGCTTGGTTGGCCAAAAAGGGCGTATGCGTTTTTTCCTGAATATATTCAGGAAAAAACGCATACGCCCTTTTTGGCCAACTGCATCATTGTGGACGTTCTGCCTCTTTTCCTATGCTTTCAATGCAATTCCAGTCTACCTCCTGAAATCGGTTTCCTGCAATTCTGCCCCGCTTTCAACTCCTCTTGGCAGCCTTACTTCAGTATATTTTTGGACGATAGCTGTCATTTATAACTCTGCAGTTTTGTGAATTACAGTGCCCCTGAGCTCCTTTCTTCAACTCGCTTTCTTGTGACCTGGCCGCAACACCGCAGGATGGCTTCAGGCCCTAATCTGGTTCCGGCACGGCACGCTGAGTCTTTGGTTATTTCCTCTTCCTGGTGGGAAATGAGTGTTAAATTTGCCCGTCCAGACACCTCCAGCTAGTCTCTCATTGGTTCTCGCTATTCCTGTTCATCCTCCGCAGAAATTGCAAACTGGGCCAAACAGGAGGTTATAGGGACTGACTCTCCAAGTCGGGAGAGTGTTAGTAAAGCGTCTGGAATGTTGCACCCGAGTACCAGGGTACAAAAACTGAGACATATTTGAACACGTCTCCCGATCACATGGTTGATCATACTCTAGGTTCCACATGCATGTTTTAGCTGAAGGAAGAATACCTTAAACCTGGGTAGTTGAAACCCGTGGAATGGGTACCATGCAATATGACTTCAAAGGGTCTTCATTTGCTCACCGAACCTCTCCAGTCCTATCACTGCTGCGTTTATGCCCCTGTACACATGCTTGATTCTCTTTCAGAGACATTGCAATCCATAGGTTTTAAGATACTTACTAGTCAGGTACATTCTTAGGCGTTCAATATGGGGTGTTGAGTCCATTTCGTTGAGCAAGGAGTAGCTTTTGTCTATTCCATATTTGGCTTAAGGAACTTTATCTGTGCTCATTTCGATCTCTGGTTTTATGCAGCACCCCAACACACCTTTACCCTTAAGCAAGCATAAGTTGGTTTTCTAAATTTGAGACCCTGTTCTGTTTTGGAATTCAGTTCCTGTGTAGCCAAGTTTACATTCCGTGTATTAGTAATATCTTATGATGTTTCTTTTTCTGTGTGACTTATTTCAGTTAGATTCATCGTACTTAATCCACTCATTATGCTGCTACGGGTCTGATGACATAGATTTCATTGCTGAGTGACATTGCATTGTACGTAAGTACCACAACTTCTTTATCCATTTTTCACTTTCTGCGATATTGAACTTGTACCATAAACGAGGTTCTTGTAAACAGAGGCGTCCCAAACTTTGGGGTTGCTGTGTCTTTTTGATTTTAATTTCCCTAAGCTATAGGACCATAAGTGGAAGTGCCCTAGGCTCTGTTGCTTTGTTTTTTAGATGTTTCAGGAAACACCATACACTTCTCCCGAGTGTCTGTTGGCAATTTACATCCCGCCCATCAGCATAACAAGGCTCCCAGTTCTCCATGGCCTGTCCTGCCTTTCTGGATTTTACACTTTTTTCAGATGGCCCTTTTGACCGGGGGGAAGTGAGACTTCATTGTAGTGCAGATTTCCTTTGCAAGCTTGCTTGGTTGGCCAAAAAGGGCGTATGCGTTTTTTCCTGAATATATTCAGGAAAATACGCATACGCCCTTTTTGGCCAAGTGCATCATTGTGGACGCTCTGCCTCTTTTCCTGTGTTTTAAATGCAATCCATTTCCGATTCCTCCTGAAATCGGTTTCCTGCAATTCTGCCCCGCATTCAAGTCGTCTTGGCAGCCCTACTTCAGTATATTTTTGGACAATAGCTGTCATTTATAAATCTGCAGGTTTGTGAATTACAGTGCCCCTGAGCTCCTTTCTTCAACTCGCTTTCTTGTGAGCTGGCCACAACACCGCAGGATTGCTTCAGGCCCTAATCTGGTTCTGGCAAGGCATGCTGAGCCTTTGGTTTATTCCTCTTCCCTGTGGGAAATGAGAGTTAAATTTGCCCGTCCAGACACCTCCAGCTAGTCTCTCATTGGTTCTCCCTATTCCTGTTCATCTTCCGCAGAAATTGCAAACTGGGCCAAACAGGAGGTTAAAGGGACTGACTCTCCAAGTCGGGAGAGTGTTAGTAAAGCGTCTGGAATGTTGCACCCGAGTACAAGGGAACGAAAAGTGAGACACATTTGAACACGTTTCTCGATCACACGGTGGATCATACTCTGGGTTCCACATGCATGTTTTAGCTGAAGGAAGAATCCCTTAAACCTGGAGAGTTGAGACCCATGGAATGGGAACCATGCAATATGACTTCAAAGGGTCTGCATTTGCTCACCGAACCTCACCAATCTTATAAGCCCCAAGTGTCCAGCCTTATGTGTCACCCAGCTCTGGGTGTAGATATGGTAAATGCACGTTGCATCAGAAGCCTTGAATGAATTACTTAAGTATTGCTCTCTATTTCACTGTCATTGTGTTTGTTTAAGAAATTTATTTTTAATATGGGATTTAGCTGATTTTCACTGCTTTAATGCTGCTGTACACACTCTTGATTCTCTTACAAAGATATATAAATCCATAGCTTTTATGATTCTTACTAGTCAGGTATATTCCTAGGCGTTGAATATGGGGTGTTGAGTCCATTTCGTTGAGCAAGGAGTAGCTCTTGTCTATTCCATATTTGGCTTATAGAACTTTATCTGTGCTCATTTCAATCTCTGGTTTTATGCAGCACCCCAACTCACCTTTCCCCTTAAGCAAGCATAAGTTGGTTTTCTAAATTTGAGACCCTGTTCTGTTTTGGACTTCAGTTCCTGTGTAGCCAAGTTTACATTCCATGTATTAGTGATATCTTATGATGTTTCTTTTTCTGTGTGACTTATTTCAGTTAGATTCATCGTACTTAATCCACTCATTATGCTGCTACGGGCCTGATGACATAGATTTCATTGCTGAGTGATATTGCATTGTACATAAGTACCACAACTTCTTTATCCATTTTTCACTTTCTGCGATATTGAACTTGTACCATATATGAGCTTCTTGTAAACAGAGCCATCCCAAACTTTGGGGTGGCTGTGTCTTTTTGATTTTAATTTCCCTAAACTATAGGACCATAAGTGGAAGTGCCCTAGGCTCTGTTTCTTTGTTTTTTAGATGTTTCAGGAAACACCATACACTTCTCCAGAGTGGCTGTTGGCAATTTACATCCCGCCCATCAGCATAAGAAGGCTCCCACTTCTCCATGGCCTGTCGTGCCTTTATGGATTTTACACTTTTTTCAGATGGCCCTTTTGACCAGGGGAAAGTGAGACTTCATTGTAGTGCAGATTTCCTTTGCAAGCTTGCTTGGTTGGCCAAAAAGTGTGTATGCGTTTTTTCCTGACTATATTCAGGAAAAAACGCATACGCCCTTTTTTGGCCAAGTGCATCATTGTCGAGGTTCTGACTCTCTTCATATGTTTTCAATGCAATTCCATTCTACCTCCTGAAATCGGTTTCCTGCAATTCTGCCTTGCTTTCAATGCTTCTTCATAGCCTTACCTCAATATATTTTTTGAAAATAGTTGGCCTTTATAACTCTGCAGGTTTTTGAATTGCAGTGGCCCTTAGTTCCATTTTTCAGCTCTTATTTTTGTGATCTTGCCCCATAACCACAGGATTCCTTGAAGCTCTATTCTTCTTCTGGGGCACCTTGCTGTGCCTTTGGTTAATTCTTCTTAGTGATGTGAAATTAGAGTGACATGTGCCCATTGAAACCGCTACAGCTAGTTTCTCACGGGTTCCCCCTATTCCCATTCATCCTCTGCACTAACTGCAGACTGTGCGATACCAGAACTTAAAGGCATTGACTCCATGTGGGGATGTTGTTAGTAAAGCGGCTGGAATGTCGATCCGGAGCCCCAGGAGAGGAAAAATGAGGTGTGCTTTAGAAACCTTTCCCGATCATATGGTATACCAGTCGCTGGGTTTCCCAAGCATGGTTTAGCTGTAGGAAGATTCCCTTCAACCTGGAGTGTTGGGACCCTTGGACTGAGTAGCATGAAGTATTGCATTAAACTTTCGGCAGTTGCTCACCAAAGCTCACCAATCCTCTCAGCCCCAAGTGTCCAGCCTTATGTCTTATCCAGCTGTGGGTTTATATGTGGTCAATCCAGGTTGCATCACAGCCCCTGAGCAAATTTTGTAAGAATTTTTCTCTCTTTCATTGTTTCTGCATTTTGTTTTTAAAATTTATTTCTATAATGGGGTTTAGCTCATTTTCACTGCTGTGTTTGTGCCGCTCTGCACACACTTGATTCCCTTATGGAGATATATCAATACATGGGTTTTAAGATTCTTATTACTCAGATATATTTCTCTGCGGTGTATAGGGTGTGTTGAGGCCAGTTCATTGAGCAAGGTGTAGATCTTGTCTAATACCTATTTGGTTTATTGAACGGTATCTGTGCTAATTTCAAACTCTGGTTTTATGCATCACCCCACCTCTCCTTTCCCCTTAAGCTGACATAAGTGTGTTTTCTAAATGTGAGACACTGTTCTGTTCTGTAATTCATTTCTTGTGCAGCCATATTTACCCTCTCTCTATAAGTGATATCTTATGATATGTTTCTTTTTCTGTTTGACTTATTTCAAGTAGTATTATCAGACCTAAATCCACTCTTTATCCTTCTACTAGCCTTATTACATTGATTTCATGGTGAAGAGATATTCCATTGTACATAAGTACCACATCTTCTTTATCCATTGTTCTCTTTCCTGGGATATTTAAGGTGTACTGAAGTTGAGGTTCTTGTAAACAGAGTAGCCCTAAAGTGTGGTGTTCTTGTGTCTTGTTGATTTTTAGACTTCCCTAGATATACTCCCAATATTGGAAGTGTCCTATGCTCTGTAGCTCTGTTTTTTAGATGATTTAGGAACCACCATACACTTCTCCAGAGTGGCTCTCGGCAGTTCACACACTGCCCATCAGCGTATAAAGGCTCCCTGTTCTCCATGGCCTGTCCTGCATTTCTGGTTTTTACAATTTTTTAGGATGGCCCTTTTCACCTGTGGGAAATGAGACTTCTTTGTTGTGCACATTTGCATTGCTTGCTTGCTTCGTTGCCCATAAAGTGCGTATGCGTTTTTTCCTGGATATAATCAGGAAAAAACGCATACGCCCTTTTGGGCCAACTGCATCATTGTCGAAATTCTGCCGCTTTTCATGTGCTTTAAAGACGAGTCCAATCTATCTTTTGAAATCTGTTTCTTGCAATTCTGTCTTGCATTCAGATCCTCTTCTTTGCCTTACCTCAACATATTTTTGGACGTTAGTTTTCATTTATAACTCTGCAGGTTTGTGAATTGCAGTGACCCTGAGCTCCATTTTTTAAGTTGCTCTTTTGTGAGCTGGCCTCAAACCCGCAGGATTGCTTCAGGCCCTATTTTGGCTCCGGCGAGGCGGGCTGAGCCTTTTTTCAATTCTTATTCTTAATGGGAAATTAGAGTGATATGTGCCCGTCCAAACCCCTTCAACTATTCTCTCATTGGTTCCCCCTCTTCCCGTTCATCCTCCTCACAATTTGCAAAATGTGTGAAACAGAAATTTAAATGTGCTGATTCTCCAAGTGGGGAGATTCTAAGTAACGTGGCTGGAATGGTGAACAGGAGCACCAGGAGAGGATAAATGAGGTGCATTTTAGACACATCTCCCGATCACATGGTGTACAGTCCTCTGGGTTTTCCATGCATGTTTTAGCTGTAGGAAGATCCCTTGAACCTGCAGACTTGGGACCCATTGGATGGGTACCAGGTAGTATTACTTTAAAGGGTGTGCATTTCCTCACCCAACCTCACATTTCTCTTAGTGCAAACAGTTTCCAGCCTTATGTCTCATCCTGCTGTGGGTCTAGATGTGTTCAATCCATGTTGCATCACCGTCCCTGAGGAAAAGTTGTAAGAGGTTTTCTCTGTCTCTCTGTCGTTTATTTTTTTCAATTTATTACTATATTGGTTACAGCTGATTTTCAAAGCTCTGTTTCTTGCTGCTGTACATCCACTTGATTCACGTACAGAGAGACATCAGTAAATTCTTTTTCAGATTCTTACCAGTCGTATATATTCTTTTCCAGTGACTTGAGTGTGCTGAGTGCAGTTCTTTTAGCTACCGTGTAGGCCTTGTTGATTATCAGTTTGGTATTTGGAATGGTATCTTTGCTAATTTCAACCTCCTGGATGATGCCTCACCCCTCCCCACCTTTCCCGTTTAGCAGCCTTATGCGTGTTTTCTACATATTTGACTATGTTTTTGTTTTGTAATTTATTTCATGTGTAGCCATTTTGGATTCCACCTTTAAGTGATATCTTATGATATGTGTCTTTTTCTTTTTGAATTATGTCACTTAGAAAGATCATACGTAACTCCTCCGGAGTTGTTACAACTGGCCATATTTCATTGATTTCCAGGCTGAATAATATTCCACTCTACCTAAGTACCACATCTCTATCCATTTTTTCCCTCCAGAGACATTTAAGTTATATCCTAGTCGAGGATCTTTTAAACAGAGAGGGGGTAAACATTGGGGTGCCTGTGTCCTCTCGATTTTTGTTTTTCCCAAGATATACGCCCATGAGTGCAAGTGCCCTATGCTCTGTAGCTCATTTTTTAGATGCTTTAGTAAACACAATACACTTCTCCAGAATGGCCGTTGGCAATATACATTTCCACTATAAGTCTCACAGGGCTCCCTCTTCTCGTTGCCCTGTCCTGCATTTCTGTTGTTTACGCTTTATGAGGATGGCTCTTCTGACTGATGCGAAGTGATATCTTTTGTAGTATTGACTTCCAGTGCCCACCTGTTTGGTTGGCTAAAAAAGTGTATGCCCTTTTCTTGAATATATACAGAAAAAAACGCATACACCCTTTTTGGCCAACTGCAATGTTGGCAATGTTCAGCTCCTTTTCTTGTGCTTAATGGCGAGTCCTTTCTACCTCCTCAAATCCCTTTCCTGCCATTCTCCCTTGCTTACAAGTCCTTTTCTCTGACTTTCCTCAAGACATTTTTCAGTGATGGATATTTTCAACTCTGCAGTTTTGTGAATTTTACTGCCCCTGAGTTCCATTGTTCAACTTGTGTTTATGGGAACTGGCCACAAAGCAGCGGGATTTCCTCAAGCCCTATACTGTTTCCATGGGCAACCCTAGCCTTTGGTCAATTCGTCTTCCTGATTGGAAATTAGAGTGACATGTGCCTGTCTGAACACCTAGGACTTGTCTCTCATTGTTCCTCATCCTTCCGCTTCATCCTCTGGACAAATTCCAAACTGTACGCAACAGGATGTTGACAGTGCTGACATCTCCAAGTGGGGAGACTGTTAGTAAAGACGCTGGAGGGGTGAACCCGAGCACCAGGAGATGAGGAGATGAGATGCCTTTTCCAAACTCTTCCCGATCAGACAGTATACCATCCTCTGGGTGTGACAGACATGTTTTAGCAGTAGGAAGAGTCCCATTCATGTAAGGAGAACACCAGGGCTTTTTCAAAATCAGTGTCTCCCCGAAACCCAAACTGGGGAAGTTTTTAAGCTACGGCTACACATATGTTCATTAAGGGCCTTGGGAAGTAGGCAGAGTCCAAACTTTAGATGATTGAAGTCTTCAGGGTCAGAAGCACTCACCACCAGCTTCCCTTAGGTTACACTTTAACTGTCATTGATAGATGATGTCAATAAAAATATCTATTCTTTTTCAGATTATTTCCCCTTATAGGTTATTGCAAAATGTTGAGTGTAGTTCCCTGTGCTATACAGTAGTTCCTTGTTGATGATCTATTTTATACATAGCAGTGTGTATGTGTTAATCCCAAACTGTTAATTTATCCCTCCTCCCACCTTTCCCCTTTGGTAATAATAAATTATAAGATTTTATACTTCTCAGAAATGGGGGAGCTGAAAGAGAGGTATCATTTTCAATGGAAAAGCATTTAAAACAAGATTGAAAGTTTAACCAAGATTATTAGATGTACATCCTTGGAAAGAAATCACTTCGTTTCTCTAATATTGACCTGACAAATAAGACAAACCCTTTCACTGAACTTGCTTATAATAAAGTGATGGAAATATCAAATGGAAGTGTTAGAAACATCTTATTTTACCCGAGCCTTATACACTGTTCTATGTTAACTACAGTTTGGCTCACACATCTGTTCATTGAGGTTACAATAGTCTCAATTTCTGTTACTGATCCTCCAGAGTGGACCCCAACAAGTGTCCCCCTGCCCAGTGTCATTGGGGCCAACAGATCGAGACTGAGTTTGGTTCACAAGCAAAGGAAACTTTATATTTTGATCAGAGAATGGAGAGGTGAGAGCATGCACTACCCCGTGGGCTGTGGGCTGGTCTGCTGTGTAGAGATCCTGTCAGAGTCAGTGAGAGGGAGGGGGCGGAGCTCTGGAGGGCCGGGTTGGCTGCAGCTCAGGCTCTATATCGCGGAGTCTGCACTAGGCCCCAGGAGCTGAGGTGTCGTCCCAGCCATTCTGCACTAGGAAATCTGGTCTGAAGTGCCGGGTGTGGAACCTCTGCATGCGGGACCCTAGGAGCACATGAAATTAGACAAAGCACAAAGGATAAAAAAGGTTAGAATTGACTTTATTGCCCAGATTCTATTTTTATCTCCCAGGGATTTTTAATGGGCTTTGCTGGGGACAAACCCCTCCTCTGCCTTTTGTCCCGTTCCTCATTCTTGGAGTGCTGAGGGTGCAGACCCTTCTTCTGTAACTGCTGAGTGCTGAGTTGGGAGCCCTCATACCCGGGGGCGAGGGTCAGAGCTTCTCCCCAGCAGCCTCCAGGTGACATTGATTGTCCCCAGGCCCCCTGCCTCCCTGCTCGTCCACCTGAGCACCAGCATTGGAAGTGTTATAGATTCTAATGACCTTTAAGGGTCCAGGAAAGAGATGTGCAGAGACGCTGTGGGGGCCGGTTTCACCCCGCCCCACATTTGTTCGGCCACCTTAGGCTGACCGTTTCTGCCAGCCTAGATGCTCTGACCAGTAGTCTGCGCTTTCTTCAATTAGGCCCCTGAATTAATGTACAAACAGCACCAGGTGTCAGAGCCCTGCCCGCTCAACTCCCAGACAGTCCAGGGTCAGTGGTGATCAAGGACCATGATGGCCACTGAGTCAACAGCCTTTTGAAGTAAACAGGAGTCCAGCCGGTCTTATTGGCCACCATCAGCACGGTGTCTGTAGGCTTTTCTATGGTGACAGTGTGGTATACTGTTCCCCCGCCAAGATTATTAGCTCCCCTCTGGGTGCAGTAAGTCCTGCAAGCAGTAGTCTACTCTTTTGGGACACACTCTTGTTGTTTTATGAGAGAAACTCCAGGTCAAGTGATGTTCACACGAGTCGTCATGGTGCCCTGTTGCCCCCGGTTATCTCTCTGGATGTTGGAGTTGGAGGGCCTCCTCACGCGAGGTCGGTGTGCCCACGGAGCGAACCCTGCAACTTCAGGGCATGGTTGGTGGTTAGGATCACCACGTGGGGTCCTTTTCCCTTAGGAGGGAGGTGGCCTTTTGGGCTGCTGATTTCCAGGTTTTTAGATACCGCCAGTATCTTGGCCAGATGTGGCAGTGGGCCAAGCCCCTTGGTGACCGTAGTTTATCCTACCTGGATGGCATTCTTGCATTGTTCCATTTCAAGTGGTCCCAGTTTTTGCACTAATTCTCCAATGGCGATTCACCTTTCACCAGGAATGTAAAGGTCAAAGGGTTTAGCTAAATTAGGGAGTTCCAGGGCAAGGGTCTGAATTGACTGCTCTTTCCATTCTTGAAAGGCCACTTCTGGATTCTATTCAAAAGGATCATCATCTTTTCCTTTCAGTGTTTCATATAGAGGCCCAGCTAGTAGACTGTAGTTAGGGATCCAGAAGCAGCAAACCCTGGCCTCCCCAGGAACCCCTAAGCTGTCTTCTAGTTTTAGAAAGGGGTAAGGCTGAAAATGGTTTCTTCCCTTTCCTGGGATGGGCTTCTCTGACCTTCTGTGAGAATGAAGCCCAGGCAGATCACCGCAGTCTGTGATATTTGAGCTTTTTCTTGGACAACTTCTATCCTTTATTGGCTTGGTAGTTCAGAGGCCTCCTTAGTAGGGCTGGCGATCAGAATGTCATCTGCGTACTGAAGGAGGGTTTCCTTTTCCAGAGGTAGAACTTTTAGGTCTTTAGCTAAGCTTTCCCCAAAGATGGTGTGGGAATTTTTGCACCCTTGGGGCCAGACGGCCCGGAAGTATTGTTTTAGTTGTATGTTGAGTCCTGCCACTCACAAGCCAAAATTTCTTGTGACTCTGGGACTAATGGAATACAAAAGAAGGCATCATTGAAGACTAATACAGAATACCATGTCCTGGTGGTTGGTAGAATGACCAGCAGGGTGTAGGAATTAGGAGCAGCTGGAGGTATATCCTCGGTGGCTTCACTGACTGTCCTGACATCCTTTACCAGGTCCCCAGCAGCCCATGGGGCTCTCGTGGTCAGACCAATCCCAGAATATGGAGCTCACCTGGGCAGGTACCCCACCCCCACCCCAGCCCACGGGGCTCTCGTGGTCAGGCCCCTCCCAGGATACAGAGCTACCCTTGCAGGTACCGTGGCAGGGCTGGGCACACAGGAACCGTGCACATAGCCCTCATTGCAGAGCACCCCCAGCTCACCTGTCGCTCAGAGCTGACACAGAGCACCTCAGAGCAGGACTTGAACTAACAAACAGCAGCTGCGACAGGTCTGTGACCCTGGGCATCACTCCGTGAGGCCTCCCTCCACCTGGTCTTCCAGAGACTTCCACTGCACCCGGGGCACCAGGCCTCTGTCTCCAACCACCACCCACCCCTCCTCTCCCTGACTCCTGGGTTCCTCTCATTAGGAGAGGGTTTTCTTGAAGTTGTCTCCCACTCATGGGCCAGATAAAATGATTAGAAAACAAGCCAAAGCTGCAGCCCCTTGTCTATCCTGACTCTCAGGAGCCCACACCTGTTCCTTGGACCTGGCCGGTTCAGCAAGTTCCATTTTCTGCAACTGTGAGCCCCTGAGGGGTGATGATTGGCTGACCTGGGCAGCCTTACCATGCTGGCCAGCCCTCCCCAGGTGTGCCTGGGTTGAGATCAATATAAATACCACTCCAGGCAGCAAGAGCCCCTGCAGCCGTGCCTGACGCCATTTTCTCTGCCCTGTCAGCAGTCTCGGGGCTGGGCTGGTGGGAGGGAGTGAGAGGCCACGGCTTTGTGGGTGGCCCAGTGTGAGTGGGGCTCTGCTGGACTTTCTGCAGCAGTTGCCAGGCTGCCACCTGCTAAAGAAGAGGTTGTGTCACCCATACCTGCTGCTGGAATTTCTCCCTGGGCAGAGGTGAGGAAGGAAAAAAGCAGTGGGGGCAGGGACAGGACGGGTATCTCAGGCAGGGAAATGGAAATCTTCCAGAAGAGCACCCAGGGCCAGGACCATCCTGGCTGGCCTGCAGGCACCAAGTCGGCCGGCATGCTGTCACTCGTGTGGCTCTATGGCCCTTCCTCTAGGCTTTCAAGTCCTTGTATATATTCAGGTGTTTTACCTGGGACGGGTGGGAATAGTTCAGCAGCAACTGGCCTGGGGCTCAGCTCACGTTTACTCACAGATGCCTCGGCACGGTGCCCCAGCTTTGCAATGAGGACGCTTGTTGCGTGGGGGCTGCTGGCTGAATGGGAGACGATTCCCCACCACTGACCAACTTCAGAATTGTTTACAACTGGAGCAAGTGCCCTGATACGGTTTTCCTCTGTGGAACTGGTGGGTTCTGTGTTTTTTTCTCTTTTTCGTTTTTGGTTCAAGGTAGATTTTATTCCTCTTTTTTGTATTTACAGATATAAGCATGGAAATAATTTATTCATATAAATACATGTATGTGCAGGGAATAATTGTTTTTTCTGTTTTATTTTTTAAATTTTATTTCTTTTTAATTTTGAATTTTATTTTATATTTTTATACAGCAGGTTCTTATTGGTTATCTATTTTATACATATAAATGTATACATGCCAATCCCAGTCTCTCAACTCCTCCCACCACCACCCCCCAAACAGCTTTCCCCCCTTGTTGTCCATACGTTTGTTGTCTACATCTGTTGCTCTATTTATGCCTTGCAAAATGGTTAACCTGTACAGTTTTTCTAGGTTCCACATATATGCATGAATATACAAGATTTGTTTTTCTCTTTCTGACTTACTTCACTCTGTATGACAGTCTCTAGATCCATCGACGTCTCTACAAATGACCCAATTTCATTCCTTTTCATGGCTTAGTAATATTCCATTTTATATATGTACCACAGCTTTATGCATTCGTCTGTCTGTGGGCATTTAGTTTGCTTCCATTACCTCGATATTGTAAATAGTGATGCAATGAACATTGCGGTGAATGTCTCTTTTTGATTTATGGTTTTGTCTGGGTATATGTCCAGAACTGGGATTGCTGTATCATATGGTAATTCTACTGTTAGTTTCTTAAGAAACTCCATATTGTTCTCCATAGTGACTGTATCAATTTATATTCCCAACAATAGTGGAAGAGGGTTCCTTTTCTCAACACCCTTTCCAGCATTTTTTGTTTGTAGATTTTCTGATGATGCCCATTCAATCAGATGTGAGGTGATACCTCATTGTTGAGTCCATTTTGTTGAGCAAGGGGTAGGTCTTGTCTATTACATATGTGGCTTATGGAACGGTATCTGTGCTAATTTCAAACTCTGGTTTTATGCAGCACCCCAACTCACCTTCCCCCTTAAGCAAGCATAAGTTGGTTTTCTAAACATGAGAACCTGTTCTGTTTTGTAATTCAGTTCATGTGTAGCCAAGTTCTCATTCCATGTATTAGTGATACCTTATGATGTTTCTTTTTCTGTGTAACTTTTTTCACTTAGAATCACCGTGCCTCAATCAACTCATTATGCTGGTACGGCCTGGTGACATAGTTTTCATTGCTGAGAGGTATTCTGTTGTACGTAAGTACCGCAACTTCTTTATGCATTATTTGCTCTCTGGCATCTTTAACTTGTGCTGCAGAAGAGGTTCCTGTAAACAGAGCTGTCCCACATTTTGGGGTGGCTGTGTCTTTTTGATTTTAATTTCCCTAAGCTATAGGACCATAAGTGGAAGTGCCCTAGACTCTGTTGCTTTGTTTTTTAGATGTTTCAGGAAACACCATACACTTCTCCCGAGTGTCTGTTGGCAATTTACATCCCGCCCATCAGCATAACAAGACTCCCATTTCTCCATGGCCTGTCCTGCCTTTCTGGATTTTACACTTTTTTCAGATGGCCCTTTTGACCGGGGGGAAGTGAGACTTCATTGTAGTGCAGATTTCCTTTGCAAGCTTGCTTGGTTGGCCAAAAAGGGCGTATGCGTTTTCTCCTGAATATATTCAGGAAAAAACGCATACGCCCTTTTTGGCCAAGTGCATCATTGTGGACGTTCTGCCTCTTTTCCTATGCTTTCAATGCAATTCCAGTCTACCTCCTGAAATCGGTTTCCTGCAATTCTGCCCCGCTTTCAAGTCCTCTTGGCAGCCTTACTTCAGTATATTTTTGGACGATAGCTGTCATTTATAACTCTGCAGGTTTGTGAATTACAGTTCCCCTGAGCTCCTTTCTTCAACTCGCTTTCTTGTGAGCTGGCCGCAACACCGCAGGATAGCTTCAGGCCCTAATCTGGTTCCAGCAGGGCACGCTGAGCCTTTGGTTAATTCCTCTTCCTGGTGGGAAATGAGAGTTAAATTTGCCCGTCCAGACACCTCCAGCTAGTCTCTCATTGGTTCTCCCTAGTCCTGTTCATCTTCCGCAGAAATTGCAAACTGGGCCAAACAGGAGGTTAAAGGCACTGACTCTCCAAGTCGGGAGAGTGTTAGGAAAGCGTCTGGAATGTTGCACCCAAGTACCAGGGGACGAGAACTGAGACATATTGGAACACATCTTCCGATCACACGGTTGATCATACACTGGGTTCCACATGCATGTTTTAGCTGAAGGAAGAATCCCTTAAACCTGGAGAGTTGAGACCCGAGGAATGGGTACCATGCAATGTGACTTCAAAGGGTCTTCATTTGCTCACC
This sequence comes from Tursiops truncatus, assembly GCF_011762595.2. Taxonomy (NCBI): domain Eukaryota; kingdom Metazoa; phylum Chordata; class Mammalia; order Artiodactyla; family Delphinidae; genus Tursiops; species Tursiops truncatus. The sequence continues at coordinate 161,854 of NW_022983406.1, forward strand.
GAACCTCTCCAATCCTATCACTGCTGCGTTTATGCCCCTGTACACATGCTTGATTCTCTTTCGGAGACATAGCAATCCGTAGGTTTTCAGATACCTACTAGTCAGGTACATTCTTAGGCGTTTAGTATAGGGTGTTGAGTCTATTTCGTTGAGCAAGGAGTAGCTCAAGTCTATTCCATATTTGGCTTGAGGAACTTTTTCTGTGCTCATTTCAATCTCTGGATTTATGCAGCACCCCAACTCACCTTTCCCCTTAAGCAAGCATAAGTTGGTTTTCTAAATTTGAGACCCTGTTCTGTTTTGTAATCCAGTTCCTGTGTAGCCAAGTTTACATTCCGTGTATTACTGATATCTTATGATGTTTCTTTTTCTGTGTGACTTATTTCAGTTAGAATCATCATACCTGAATCCACTCATTGTGCTGCTAAGGGCCTGATGACATAGATTTCATTGCTGAGTGATATTGCTTTGTGAGTAAATACCACAAGTTCTTTATCCATTTTTCACTTTGTGCGATGTTGAACTTGTACTGTAAACGAGGTTCTTGTAAACAGAGCCGTTCCAAATTTGGGGTGGCTGTGTCTTTTTGATTTTAATTTCCCTAAGCTATAGGACCATAAGTGGAAGTGCCCTAGGCTCTGTTACTTTGTTTTTTAGATGTTTCAGGAAACACCATACACTTCTCCGGAGTGTTGGTTGGCAATTTACATCCCGCCCATCAGCATAACAAGGCTCCCAGTTCTCCATGGCCTGTCCTGCCTTTCTGGATTTTACACTTTTTTCAGATGGCCCTTTTGACCGGGGGGAAGTGAGACTTCATTGTAGTGCAGATTTCCTTTGCAAGCTTGCTTGGTTGGCCAAAAAGGGCGTATGCGTTTTTTCCTGAATATATTCAGGAAAAAACGCATAGGCCCGTTTTGGCCAAGTGCATCATTGTGGACGGTTTGCCTCTTTTTCATTGCTTTAAATGCAATTCCAGTCTACCTCCTGAAATCGGTTTCCTGCAATTCTGCCCCGCTTTCAAGTCCTCTTGGCAGCCTTACTTCAGTATATTTTTGGACGATAGCTGTCATTTATAACTCTGCAGGTTTGTGAATTACAGTGCCTCTGAGCTCCTTTCTTCAACTCGTTTTCTTGTGAGCTGGCCGCAACACCGCAGGATGGCTTCAGGCCCTAATCTGGTTCCGGCAGGGCACGCTGAGCCTTTGGTTAATTCCTCTTCCTGGTGGGAAATGAGAGTTAAATTGGCCCGTCCAGACACCTCCAGCTAGTCTCTCATTGGTTCTCCCTATTCCTGTTCATCTTCCGCAGAAATTGCAAACTGGGCCAAACAGGAGGTTAAAGGCACTGACTCTCCAAGTCGGGAGAGTGTTAGGAAAGCGTCTGGAATGTTGCACCCGAGTACCAGGGGAGGAAAACTGAGACATATTGGAACACGTCTCCCGTTCACACGGTTGATCATACTCTGGGTTCCACATGCATGTTTTAGCTGAAGGAAGAATACCTTAAACCTGGAGAGTTGAGACCCGAGGAATGGGTACCATGCAATGTGACTTCAAAGAGTCTTCATTTGCTCACCGAACCTCTCCAATCCTATCACTGCTGCGTTTATGCCCCTGTACACACGCTTGATTCTCTTTCGGAGACATAGCAATCCATAGGTTTTCAGATACTTACTAGTCAGGTACATTCTTAGGCGTTTAATATGCGGTGTTGAGTCCATTTCATTGAGCAAGGAGTAGCTCTTGTCTATTCCATATTTGGCTTAAGGAACTTTATCTGTGCTCATTTCAATCTCTGGTTTTATGCAGCACCCCAACTCACCTTTCCCCTTAAGCAAGCATAAGTTGGTTTTCTAAATTTGAGACCCTGTTCTGTTTTGGAATTCAGTTCCTGTGTAGCCAAGTTTACATTCCGTGTATTAGTGATATCTTATGATGTTTCTTTTTCTGTGTGACTTATTTCAGTTAGAATCATCGTACCTGAATCCACTCATTATGCTTCTATGGGCCTGATGACATAGATTTCATTGCTGAGTGATACTGCATTGTACGTAAGTACCACAAGTTCTTTATCCATTTTTCACTTTCTGTGATACTGAACTTGTACGGTAAACGAGGTTCTTGTAAACAGAGGCGTCCCAAACTTTGGGGTGGCTGTGTCTTTTTGATTTTAATTTCCCTAAGCTATAGGACCATAAGTGGAAGTGCCCTAGGCTCTGTTGCTTTGTTTTTTAGATGTTTCAGGAAACACCATACACTTCTCCCGAGTGTCTGTTGGCAATTTACATCCCGCCCATCAGCATAACAAGGCTCCCAGTTCTCCATGGCCTGTCCTGCCTTTCTGGATTTTACACTTTTTTCAGATGGCCCTTTTGACCGGGGGGAAGTGAGACTTCATTGTAGTGCAGATTTCCTTTGCAAGCTTGCTTGGTTGGCCAAAAAGGGCGTATGCGTTTTTTCCTGAATATATTCAGGAAAAAACGCATACGCCCTTTTTGGCCAAGTGCATCATTGTCGAGGTTCTGACTCTCTTCATATGTTTTCAATGCAATTCCAGTCTACCTCCTGAAATCGGTTTCCTGCAATTCTGCCTTGCTTTCAATGCCTCTTCATAGCCTTACCTCAATATATTTTTTGAAAATAGTTGGCCTTTATAACTCTGCAGGTTTTTGAATTGCAGTGGCCCTTAGCTCCACTTTTTAGCTCTTATTTTTGTGGTCTTGCCCCATAACCACAGGATTCCTTGAAGCTCTATTCTTCTTCTGGGGCACCTTGCTGTGCCTTTGGTTAATTCTTCTTAGTGATGTGACATTAGAGTGACATGTGCCCATTGAAATCACTACAGCTAGTTTCTCATGGGTTCCCCCATTCCCATTCATCCTCTGCACTAACTGCAGACTGTGCGATACCAGAACTTAAAGGCATTGACTCCATGTGGGGATGTTGTTAGTAAAGTGGCTGGAATGTCGATCCGGAGCCCCAGGAGAGAAAAAATGAGGTGCATTTTAGAAACCTTTCCCGATCATATGGTATACCAGTCGCTGGGTTTCCCAAGCATGGTTTAGCTGTAGGAAGATTCCCTTCAACCTGGAGTGTTGGGACCCTTGGACTGAGTAGCATGAAGCATTGCATTAAACTTTCGGCAGTTGCTCACCAAAGCTCACCAATCCTCTCAGCCCCAAGTGTCCAGCCTTATGTCTTATCCAGCTGTGGGTTTATATGTGGTCAATCCAGGTTGCATCACAGCCCCTGAGCGAATTTTGTAAGAATTTTTCTCTCTTTCATTGTTTCAGCGTTTTGTTTTTAAAATTTATTTCTATAATGGGGTTTAGCTCATTTTCACTGCTGTGTTTGTGCCGCTCTGCACACACTTGATTCCCTTATGGAGATATATCAATACATGGGTTTTAAGATTCTTATTACTCAGATATATTTCTCTGCGGTGTATAGGGTGTGTTGAGGCCAGTTCATTGAGCAAGGTGTATATCTTGTCTAATACCTATTTGGTTTATTGAACGGTATCTGTGCTAATTTCAAACTCTGGTTTTATGCATCACCCCACCTCTCCTTTCCCCTTAAGCTGACATAAGTGTGTTTTCTAAATGTGAGACACTGTTCTGTTTTGTAATTCATTTCTTGTGCAGCCATATTTACCCTCCTTCTATAAGTGATATATTATGATATGTTTCTTTTTCTGTTTGACTTATTTCAAGTAGTATTATCGGACCTAAATCCACTCTTTATCCTTCTACTAGCCTTATTACATTGATTTCATGGTGAAGAGATATTCCATTGTACATAAGTACCACATCTTCTTTATCCATTGTTCTCTTTCCTGGGATATTTAAGGTGTACTGAAGTTGAAGTTCTTGTAAACAGAGTAGCTCTAAACTGTGGTGTGCTTGTGTCTTGTTGATTTTTAGACTTCCCTAGATATGCTCCCATGATTGGAAGTGTCCTATGCTCTGTAGCTCTGTTTTTTTAGATGATTTAGGAACCACCATACACGTCTCCAGAGTGGCTCTCGGCAGTTCCCACACGGCCCATCAGCGTATAAAGGCTCCCTGTTCTCCATGGCCTGTCCTGCATTTCTGGTTTTTACAATTTTTTTAGGATGTCCCTTTTGACCGGTGGGAAGTGAGACTTCTTTTGTTGTGCACATTTGCATTGCTTGCTGTGCTTCGTTGCCCAATAAAGTGCGTATGCGTTTTTTCCTGGATATAATCAGGAAAAAACGCATAGCCCTTTTGGGCCAACTGCATCATTGTCGAAATTCTGCCGCTTTTCACTGTGCGTTAAAGACGAGTCCAATCTGTCTCTTGAAATCTGTTTCTTGCAATTCTGTCTTGCATTCAGATCCTCTTCTTTGCCTTACCT
>NW_022983407.1:0-30779 GCF_011762595.2 Tursiops truncatus
TCCAGGTTGTCCATTTTATTGGCATAGAGTTGCTTGTAGTAGTGTCCTATGATGCTTTGTATTTCTGTGGTGTCTGTTGTAACTTCTCCTTTTTCATTTCTAATTGTATTGATTTGAGTCCTCTCCCTCTTTTTCTTGAGTCTGGCTAAAGGTTTATCATTTTTGTTTATCTTCTCAAAGAACCAGCTTTTAGTTTTATTGATCTTTGCTATTGTTTTCTTGGTTTGTATTTCATTTATTTCTGCTCTGATCTTTATGATTTCTTTCCTTCTACTAACTTTGGGTTTGGTTCTTCTTTCTCTAGTTCCTCTAGATGTAAGGTTAGATTGTTTATTTGAGATTTTTCTTGTTTCTTGAGGTAGACTTGTATTGCTATAAACTTCTCTTTTCGAACTGCTTTTGCTTCATCCCATAGGTTTTGGATCATCGTGTATTTGTTGCCATTTGTCTCTAGGTAGTGTTTGATTTCTTTTTTGCTTTCTTCAGTTAGCTCTTGGTTATTTAGTATCATATTGTTTAGCCTCCATGTGTTTGTGTTTTTTACGTTTTTTTCCCTGTAATTGATTTCCAGTCTCATAGCATTGTGGTAGGAAAAGCTGCTTGATATGATTTCAGTTTTCTTAAATTTACTGAGGCTTTATTTGTGACCCAAGATGTGATTTATCCTGGAGAATGTTCTGTGTGCACTTGAGAAGAATGTGTAATCTGCTGTTTTTGGATGGAATGTCCTATAAATATTAATTAAATCTATCTGGTCTACTGTGTCATTTAAAGCTTGTGTTTCCTTATTAATTTTCTGTCTGGATGATCTCCGCTGGTGTAAATGAGGTGTTAAAGTCCCCTGCTATTATTGTGTTACTGTTGATTTCGTGTTTTACAGCTGTTAGCAGTTGCCTTATGTATTGAGGTGCTCCTATGTTGGGTACATATATATTTGTAATTGTTATATCTTCTTCTTGGATTGATCCCTTGATCATTATGTAGTGTCCTTCCTTGTCTCTTGTAACATTCATTTTAAAGTCTATTTTATCTGATATGAGTATTGCTACTCCAACTTTCTTTTGATTTTCATTTGCATGGAATATCTTTTTCCATCCCCTCACTTTCAGTCTGTATGTGTCCCTAGGTCTGAAATGGGTCTCTTGTAGACAGCATATGTATCAGTCTTGTTTTTGTATCCATTCAGTGAGCCTGTGTCTTTTGATTGGAGCATTTAATCCATTCACGTTTAAGGTAAATATATATATATATGTTCCTATTACTATTTTCTTAATTGTTATGGGTTTGTCTTGGTGGGTCCTTTTCTTCTCTTGTGTTTCCCACTTAGAGAAGTTCCTTTAGCATTTGTTGTAGAGCTGGTTTGGTGGTGCTGAATTCTCTTAGCTTTTGCTTGTCTGTAAAGGTTTTAATTTCTCCATCGAATCTGAGTGAGATCCTTGATGGGTGGAGTACTCTTGGTTTCAGGTTCTTCCCTTTCATCACTTTAAATTTATCATGCCACTCCTTTCTGGCTTGTAGATTTTCTGCTGAGAAATCAGCTGTTAACCTTATGGGAGTTCCCTTGTATGTGAATTGTCGTTTTTCCCTTAGTGCTTTCAATAAGTTTTCTTTCTCTTTAATTTTTGTCAGTTTGATTACTATGTGTCTCGGCATTTTTCTCCGTTGGTTTATCCTGCCCGGGACTCTCTGAGCTTCCTGCACTTGGGTGGCTATTTCTTTTCCCATACTAGGGAAGTTTTTGACTATAATCTCTTCAAATATTTTCTCGAGTCCTTTCTCTCCCTCTTCTCCATCTGGGACCCCTATAATGCGAATGTTGTTGTGTTTAATGTTGTCCCAGAGGTCTCTTCGGGTGTCTTCATTTATTTTCATTCTTTTTCTTTATTCTGTTCCATGGCAGTGATTTCCACCTTTCTGTCTTCCAGGTCACTTACCTGTTCTTCTGCCACAGTTATTCTGCTACTGATTCCTTCTAGTGTATTTTTCATTTCATTTATTGTATTGTTCATCTCTGTTTGTTCTTTAATTCTTCTAGGTGTTTGTTCCTTAATTCTTCTAGGTCTTTGTTAAGCATTTCTTGCATCTTCTCGATCTTTGCCTCCATTCTTTTTCTAAGATCTTGGATCGTGTTCACTATCATAATTGTTTTTCTGGAAGCTTGCCTATCCCCACCTCATTTCGTTGTTTTTCTGGGGTTTTATCTTGTTCCTTGATCTGGTATAAAGTCCTCTGCATTTTCATTTTGTCTGTCTTTCTGTGAATGTGGTTTTCCTTCCACAGGCTGCAGAATTGTAGTTCTTCTTGATTCTGCTGTCTGCTCTCCGGTGGATGAGTCTATCTTAGAGGATTGTGCAAACTTCCTGATGGGACAGACTGGTGGTGGGTTGAGCTGGCTGTTGTTCTGGTGGGCAGAGCTTTAATCTGTTTGTCTGTGGATTAAATAAAACTTTAATAAAAAGTTTAATACGCTTGTCTGCTGATGCATGGGGCTGGGTTCCCTCCCTGTTGGTTGTTTGGCCTGAGGCGACCCAGCACTGGAGCCTAGCTTGCTCTTGGTGGGGCTAATGGTGGACTCTGGGAGGGCTCACGCCAAGGAGTATTTCCCAGAACTTCTGCTGGCAGTGTCGTTGTCCCCACGGTGAGACACAGCCACTCCCTGCCTCTGCAGGAGACCCTCTGAAACTAGCAGATAGGTCCGGTCATTCATCTACGGGGTCACTGCTCCTTCCCCTGGGTCCTGATGTGCACACTACTGTGTGTGCCCTCCAAGAGTGGAGTCTCTGTTGAGACTGTGAGTCTCTGAGTGCAGTTGAGACTCTGAGACTCTGAATGGTCACACAGACTCTGGGTCCTGTGAAGCTTCGATGCTTTGTGGTTCTAGAAATCCTATAGGAGACGGTCCACAGCAGGTGAAGCTAATGCTGTCATAGAGGTGGTGAAGCCAAAGGTCTGCAGTTCCGACTAGAGGTGCGATGTACATAGAGGACAAAATCATCTCGTGTGAATGTAGTTCAGGCACGTTTAAGATGAATGCAGTCATGTTAATGCCTAACATCTTCTATCTTGTGCCTCTCCTAAGGGACCCCCTCCTCAGTTCCTGAGGGTCCTGTAAGTCATGTACAGGGGCATGGAGAGTGGGTTCTTTCCAGTCTCAGCCCTGAGTTAACCTGTGTGTATCTTAGGATACTTTGTATTTCTGTGGTGTCTGCTGTAACATCATCTCTTTCATTTCTGATTTATTTGGGCCCTCTCTTTGTTTTAAAAAAATATATTACTGTTGTCTTTTACTCTTTACAGAAGTTTAATAAGTGTCTGATCTACTACCCTTACTGTTGTATACTTTTTACAGTGAGATTTTTACTTTAGTTTGTTTTCTTGTTACTATCAATAATTAGTGAGACTTCTTTTAAGCTACCTTCAACATTGCTTATAAAGCTGCTTTATTAGTGATGACAGAGCCTTAATGGAAGTCATGTTCTGGTTGTAAATTAGAATGCAGTGTGCCAGCAAAAAGCCCCTTAAGTTTATGTCTCATTGCTTTTTCTTCTCTTTTTAATTTAATTTTTATTTTTTCTCACAGCAAATTTGATTACAATGTTTCGTTGTTCTAGGTGTGCAAGATGTGGTTCTTTTACACATATACATATATCTATTCTTCTTCGGGTCCTTCTCCCATGTAGCTTATGACGCAATGTTGAGTAGTCTTGTCTTGGTATGCCGTAGGTCTGTGGCGATTTTATATTTCACGTGTGTTTGTATATCTCTGTTAACCCCAATGTCCTAATGTATCCAATCCTCACACCTTTCCATTTGGTGAACCATAAGTTTGCTTAATGAATCTGTGATTGCCTTTCTCTGTGGAAATATCTTCATTAGTATCAATTTCTTGCTAACACATATAAGTGATATAATAGGATATGTGTCTTTTACGGTCTGACTGGGTACAATTTGCCTGTTACCTGTAGACTCATCTATGGTGCTGCAAGTGGCATTGTTTTATTTTTCCCCTAGCTAGAATTCCATCTGTACATGTAGCAATTCTTCTTTGTCCACGCACCTCTTGATGGACTTTTGGTTACCTCCTTGTCTTGGTTGTTGTAATAGTCCTGCAATGCACATTTGTCTGCCTGTGTCTTTCCAGTTCTGTCTTCTTATGTTATAGACACAGGTGATTTTCCTGTATCATATGGTACTTCAATGTTTACTTTTAAAGGCATTTCCATTCTCTTCTGATTACTGGCTCTTTCCAGGTTACATCCCACATAAAGTTGAGGGTATAAATGTCTCCACGACACCTTCAGCATTGATCGTTTGTAGTTTCTTTGCCGATGGTAATTCTGAATGGTGTGAGTTGATAGCTCTTTGTGGTTGGATTTGCATGTGTCTCATAATCCCTTGAAATTGAGCTTTGAGGCATGTCCTTTTATTTCTCAAACTGTTACGACAGCTTACGTCTTCAAATTGTTTTCTTGAAATATGTGCCACGTTTTGAAATATTTTGGCCTTTACCTGCATCAGGACATTTTGAGGGCAGGTTTCCTTTGCAGCCCTGCAGTACTTGTGCATATGAAGTGACCATTCGCACAGATTTCCAAGCTGCTGTTGCAGGTATCGGCCAGAGGCCGGCAGCATTTCTACGTTGCCCACTCTGGTACCTAGGGAAACAGACCTTCCTGCCAGTCGTGTTCCTCAGATGTCAATCAGACTGCCATGTGCCCTGATAAACCCCCCAAAGCTTATGTGTCCTTACTCATGTTTGTTTTTTGAATTCGTATTTTCTAGTGGAGTAATATTCCATCGTGTACATGGACCGCTTCTTCTTGGTGCACTCCTCTGTTGATGGACATTTTCGTTGCTTCCAAGTGTCGGCTATGGTAAGTGTTGCTGGAGTGCAGGAGTGCCAGCCTGTGCCTTTTGAGTCTCATTTTCTCGGGTGATAGGCCCAGCAGTGGGTGTGACTGATGGACTAGTAGCTCAATGTTTCCCTTTTCAACGCACCGCCACTGTGTTTTCATCAGTGGCTCTTACCACGTCCCCCTTAGAACCGAGGGTACGCATTTCTCCACATTTATTGTTTGCAGCATTTTTGCTAATGGCCATTCTGAGTGCTGTGAGCTGATAGGTTTTTGTAATTTGGGTTTGCATGTCTTTAAAAATTCCTAAAATTCATCATTTTTCCACGCCTGTTTCTTTCCTTTTAAAAAAAAAAAGGAAAGAAAAGAAAAACGTGGGGGTACAGTATACCTCTTGAGATCGTTTTCTTGGAATTGTTGCCCTCTTTTGAATTTTTGGTCGATGTTTGACCCCAGGATGTTTTGGAGGGCAGGTGTTACTTACAGGCCTGCAAGTTTGGTGACTATTTAATGACCGTTAGCACTGGGTTTAAAGCTGCTGTTTTGGGAGACGGCCACAGGGCGGCAGCACTTCTCCATTCCCAAATCTGGGTACTAGGGCAGCAGAGCCTTTCTGGAAGTCGTGTTCCTAGGTTGTACATTAGAATGGCATGTGCCAGGAGCAACGCCCATAAGTTTATGTGGCATTACTTCTGGTTGGTTTTTTAAATTATTTTAATCGGGGTAATGATTAGAACCTTGTTTGTCCTAGGTGTACACAATCTGGTGCATTTGTACATTATATACGTCTATTCACGTACAGATCCTCTTCCCGTGTAGAATATCACAGAGTGTTCCGTACACCTCCCTTGCTACGTGGTCGGTCTTTTTGATATACGTGTATCGTATGTATTTGTATACGTACGGTAACGCTCATCTTAATTTATCCATTCCGCCCACCTTTCCTTTTAGATAAGCATAGTTGTCTTCTAAGTCTGTGAGCGTCTTTCTCTGTGCAAATATGTTCATTTGTGTCAGTTATTAGATAACGCCTATAAGTGATATCATAGGATGTAGGTCTTTTGCTTTCCGACTTACGCCATGTTCTGTGATCATCTCCAAGCTGGTCTATGGTGCCCGAAAGAGCAGTGTTTCATTGTTTTCCGTGGTTAATATTCCATTGTGTACATGGACCACTTCTCCTTAATCCATTCGTCTGTTGATGGACATTTTGGTAGCTTCACCGCCTTGGCTATTGTGAATAAGGCCGCAGTGCAGCTGTTGCAGCCCGGGTCTTCTCGCTTCTGGTCTTCTCAGGTGAGAGGCCCAGTGGGGTGACTGCTGGATTGAATGGTACCTCAATTTTTACTTCTAAAGGCAGCTCCTTTCTGTTCTTATTGGCCGTTACCACTTGGCATCTCACCGGCAGCTAGAGGGTACACAGTTCTCTAAAACCCCTCCAGTATTGATTGTTTGTAGAATGTTTGCTGATCGTCAGTCGACAGGTGTGAGTTGCAAACGTTTTGTAGATTAGATTTGCATGAGCCTAATAATTCCTGAGGTTGAGCTTTTATCCACTTTCCTTTTTATTTATTTATTTATTTACTTATTTATTTTTGCGGTACGCGGGCCTCTCCCGTTGCGGAGCACAGGCTCTGGACGCGCAGGCTCAGCGGCCATGGCTCACGGGCCCAGCCACTCCACGGCATGTGGGATCTTCCCGGACCGGGGCACCAACCCGTGTCCCCTGCGTCGGCAGGCGGACTCTCAACCACTGCGCCGCCAGGGAAGCCCCTGTTTTGAACTTTTTTGTCCATTCCCTACCTCAGCACAGCATTTTAGGGCAGGTGTCCTTTACGGCCCTGAGTCCTCGTGACTATTAAGTGACCATTAGCTGCGGGCTTAAGGCCGCTCTTGCGGGAAACGGCCACACACAAGGCGGCAGCATTTCTACCTTTGCAGCTCTGGGTCCTTGGGCGACAGAGCTTTCCTGGAAATCGTGTTAGTAGCCTGCAGATTAGAGGGGAATGTGCCAGGGCAAACCCCCAAGAGCTTGTATCTCCTACTTCTTGTTTTTTACATTAAATTCTTATTACGTGTCAGAGCAAATTTGATAAAAAAAAGTGTAGTTTCTCCTAAGTGTACAGAATCGTGTTCATCATATCAACGTATCTGTCTATTCCTCTTTGGATCCTTTCCCGTGTAGGTTATTATAGAGTGTTGAGTAGACCTCTTGGCGTTCCATAGGTATTCTGTGATTATATATTTCATCTGTATTAGTACATGTCTGTTAACCCCCATATCATAATTCATACAGTCCTTTCACCTTTCCATTCGGTTAAACGTAATTTTGTTTTCTTAATCCATGCTCTTCCTTCTCTTGGAAATAAGTTCACGAGTATCAATTTTGAGGTAACACCTGTAAGTGATGTCATAGGATATCTGTCTTTCAGCTTCTTTCTTACTTCAAGTTGGGTGGTTATCTCCAGGTCCTCATATGGTGGTGCAAACGGCACTGTTTCCTTGTTTTCCGTGGCTAATATTCCATTGTTGACATGCACCACTTCCTCTTTGTGCATTTTCCTGTTGCTGGACATTTCGGTTCTTCCAAGTCTTGGCTATATTAAATGTTTCTGCCGTGCAGGATTGCCAGCCTGTGTCTCTTCCATGCTGCTCCGCTCAGGGGATAGGCGCATCAAAGGACCTACCAGATCACGTGGTAGCTCAGTTTTTACCCTTAAACGCACCTCCATTATGTTCTCCCTGCTGGCTCTTACCAGCTGACATCCCCCCAGCAGCTAGTGGGTACACAGTTTTCTGAAACCCCTTCAGCATTTATTCTTTGTAGACTTTTTGCTGAAGATCATTCTGACGGCTGTGAGGGGAACATTTCTGTAGATCGGATTTGCATGGCTTTATTAATTGCTGATGTTGAGCATTTTTAACTCCCCTTTTATTTTAAAGGAAAAAAGAAGACAGAATGGGCGTAAAACATGCCTCTTGAAATTGTCTTCTTGAAATGTTGACGTCTTTTGAATTTTCTGGTCGATTTACGACCCCAGGATTCTTTTTTTTTTTTGATGGCAGGTGTCATTTACAGGCCTGCAGTTATTTTGAATATTAAGTGACCATTAGCGCTGTTGTGGGAAACGGCCAGAAGGCGGCAGCACTTCTCCTTACCAAATCTGGCTACTAGGGCAACAGAGCCGTAATGGAAGTGGCGTTGTAAATTGTAAATTAGAATGCAGTGCGCCAGGAAAAAGCCCCTTAGGTTTATGTCTCATTACTTGCTGTTCGTTTCTTAATTTTAATTTTTATTTTGTATCAGAGCAGATTTGATTACAACGTTTTGCTTGTTCTAGGTGTGCAAGATGTGGTTGTTTTACACGTATACATATATCTATTCTTCTTCGGGTCCTTCTCCCACGTAGCTTATGACGCAGTGTTGAGTAGTGTCCTCTTGACATGCCGCAGGTCTGTGGTGATTTTATATTTCACATGTGTTTGTATATCTCTGTTAACCCCAATGTCCTGAGGTATCCAATGCTCACACCTTTCCATTTGGCGAACCATAAGTTTGCTTAATGAATCTGTGATTGGATGTCTCTGTGGAAATATCTTCACTGGTATCGATTTTTTAGGTAACCCCTCTAAGTGATATCATACGTTGGGTGTCTTTTGCTTTCTCGCTTACTGCAAGTTGCGTGATCACCTCTAGACTCATCTGTGGTGCTACAAGTGGCATTGATTCATTTTTTTCCCCACGCTAATATTCCATCTCTACACGTAGCAGTTCTTCTTTGTCCACGCACCTCTTGATGGACTTTTGGTTACCTCCTTGTCTTGGTTGTTGTAATAGTCCTGCAATGCACATTTCCTGCCTGTGTCTTTCCAGTTCTGTCTTCTTATGTTATAGACACAGGTGATTTTCCTGTATCATATGGTACTTCAATGTTTACTTTTAAAGGCATTTCCATTCTCTTCTGATTACTGGCTCTTTCCAGGTTACATCCCACATAAAGTTGAGGGTATAAATGTCTCCACGACACCTTCAGCATTGATCGTTTGTAGTTTCTTTGCCGATGGTAATTCTGAATGGTGTGAGTTGATAGCTCTTTGTGGTTGGATTTGCATGTGTCTCATAATCCCTTGAAATTGAGCTTTGAGGCATGTCCTTTTATTTCTCAAACTGTTACGACAGCTTACGTCTTCAAATTGTTTTCTTGAAATATGTGCCACGTTTTGAAATATTTTGGCCTTTACCTGCATCAGGACATTTTGAGGGCAGGTTTCCTTTGCAGCCCTGCAGTACTTGTGCATATGAAGTGACCATTCGCACAGATTTCCAAGCTGCTGTTGCAGGTATCGGCCAGAGGCCGGCAGCATTTCTACGTTGCCCACTCTGGTACCTAGGGAAACAGACCTTCCTGCCAGTCGTGTTCCTCAGATGTCAATCAGACTGCCATGTGCCCTGATAAACCCCCCAAAGCTTATGTGTCCTTACTCATGTTTGTTTTTTGAATTCGTATTTTCTAGTGGAGTAATATTCCATCGTGTACATGGACCACTTCTTCTTGGTGCACTCCTCTGTTGATGGACATTTTCGTTGCTTCCAAGTGTCGGCTATGGTAAGTGTTGCTGGAGTGCAGGAGTGCCAGCCTGTGCCTTTTGAGTCTCATTTTCTCGGGTGATAGGCCCAGCAGTGGGTGTGACTGATGGACTAGTAGCTCAATGTTTCCCTTTTCAACGCACCGCCACTGTGTTTTCATCAGTGGCTCTTACCACGTCCCCCTTAGAACCGAGGGTACGCATTTCTCCACATTTATTGTTTGCAGCATTTTTGCTAATGGCCATTCTGAGTGCTGTGAGCTGATAGGTTTTTGTAATTTGGGTTTGCATGTCTTTAAAAATTCCTAAAATTCATCATTTTTCCACGCCTGTTTCTTTCCTTTTAAAAAAAAAAAGGAAAGAAAAGAAAAACGTGGGGGTACAGTATACCTCTTGAGATCGTTTTCTTGGAATTGTTGCCCTCTTTTGAATTTTTGGTCGATGTTTGACCCCAGGATGTTTTGGAGGGCAGGTGTTACTTACAGGCCTGCAAGTTTGGTGACTATTTAATGACCGTTAGCACTGGGTTTAAAGCTGCTGTTTTGGGAGACGGCCACAGGGCGGCAGCACTTCTCCATTCCCAAATCTGGGTACTAGGGCAGCAGAGCCTTTCTGGAAGTCGTGTTCCTAGGTTGTACATTAGAATGGCATGTGCCAGGAGCAACGCCCATAAGTTTATGTGGCATTACTTCTGGTTGGTTTTTTAAATTATTTTAATCGGGGTAATGATTAGAACCTTGTTTGTCCTAGGTGTACACAATCTGGTGCATTTGTACATTATATACGTCTATTCACGTACAGATCCTCTTCCCGTGTAGAATATCACAGAGTGTTCCGTACACCTCCCTTGCTACGTGGTCGGTCTTTTTGATATACGTGTATCGTATGTATTTGTATACGTACGGTAACGCTCATCTTAATTTATCCATTCCGCCCACCTTTCCTTTTAGATAAGCATAGTTGTCTTCTAAGTCTGTGAGCGTCTTTCTCTGTGCAAATATGTTCATTTGTGTCAGTTATTAGATAACGCCTATAAGTGATATCATAGGATGTAGGTCTTTTGCTTTCCGACTTACGCCATGTTCTGTGATCATCTCCAAGCTGGTCTATGGTGCCCGAAAGAGCAGTGTTTCATTGTTTTCCGTGGTTAATATTCCATTGTGTACATGGACCACTTCTCCTTAATCCATTCGTCTGTTGATGGACATTTTGGTAGCTTCACCGCCTTGGCTATTGTGAATAAGGCCGCAGTGCAGCTGTTGCAGCCCGGGTCTTCTCGCTTCTGGTCTTCTCAGGTGAGAGGCCCAGTGGGGTGACTGCTGGATTGAATGGTACCTCAATTTTTACTTCTAAAGGCAGCTCCTTTCTGTTCTTATTGGCCGTTACCACTTGGCATCTCACCGGCAGCTAGAGGGTACACAGTTCTCTAAAACCCCTCCAGTATTGATTGTTTGTAGAATGTTTGCTGATCGTCAGTCGACAGGTGTGAGTTGCAAACGTTTTGTAGATTAGATTTGCATGAGCCTAATAATTCCTGAGGTTGAGCTTTTATCCACTTTCCTTTTTATTTATTTATTTATTTACTTATTTATTTTTGCGGTACGCGGGCCTCTCCCGTTGCGGAGCACAGGCTCTGGACGCGCAGGCTCAGCGGCCATGGCTCACGGGCCCAGCCACTCCACGGCATGTGGGATCTTCCCGGACCGGGGCACCAACCCGTGTCCCCTGCGTCGGCAGGCGGACTCTCAACCACTGCGCCGCCAGGGAAGCCCCTGTTTTGAACTTTTTTGTCCATTCCCTACCTCAGCACAGCATTTTAGGGCAGGTGTCCTTTACGGCCCTGAGTCCTCGTGACTATTAAGTGACCATTAGCTGCGGGCTTAAGGCCGCTCTTGCGGGAAACGGCCACACACAAGGCGGCAGCATTTCTACCTTTGCAGCTCTGGGTCCTTGGGCGACAGAGCTTTCCTGGAAATCGTGTTAGTAGCCTGCAGATTAGAGGGGAATGTGCCAGGGCAAACCCCCAAGAGCTTGTATCTCCTACTTCTTGTTTTTTACATTAAATTCTTATTACGTGTCAGAGCAAATTTGATAAAAAAAAGTGTAGTTTCTCCTAAGTGTACAGAATCGTGTTCATCATATCAACGTATCTGTCTATTCCTCTTTGGATCCTTTCCCGTGTAGGTTATTATAGAGTGTTGAGTAGACCTCTTGGCGTTCCATAGGTATTCTGTGATTATATATTTCATCTGTATTAGTACATGTCTGTTAACCCCCATATCATAATTCATACAGTCCTTTCACCTTTCCATTCGGTTAAACGTAATTTTGTTTTCTTAATCCATGCTCTTCCTTCTCTTGGAAATAAGTTCACGAGTATCAATTTTGAGGTAACACCTGTAAGTGATGTCATAGGATATCTGTCTTTCAGCTTCTTTCTTACTTCAAGTTGGGTGGTTATCTCCAGGTCCTCATATGGTGGTGCAAACGGCACTGTTTCCTTGTTTTCCGTGGCTAATATTCCATTGTTGACATGCACCACTTCCTCTTTGTGCATTTTCCTGTTGCTGGACATTTCGGTTTCTTCCAAGTCTTGGCTATATTAAATGTTTCTGCCGTGCAGGATTGCCAGCCTGTGTCTCTTCCATGCTGCTCCGCTCAGGGGATAGGCGCATCAAAGGACCTACCAGATCACGTGGTAGCTCAGTTTTTACCCTTAAACGCACCTCCATTATGTTCTCCCTGCTGGCTCTTACCAGTTGACATCCCCCCAGCAGCTAGTGGGTACACAGTTTTCTGAAACCCCTTCAGCATTTATTCTTTGTAGACTTTTTGCTGAAGATCATTCTGACGGCTGTGAGGGGAACATTTCTGTAGATCGGATTTGCATGGCTTTATTAATTGCTGATGTTGAGCATTTTTAACTCCCCTTTTATTTTAAAGGAAAAAAGAAGACAGAATGGGCGTAAAACATGCCTCTTGAAATTGTCTTCTTGAAATGTTGACGTCTTTTGAATTTTCTGGTCGATTTACGACCCCAGGATTCTTTTTTTTTTTTGATGGCAGGTGTCATTTACAGGCCTGCAGTTATTTTGAATATTAAGTGACCATTAGCGCTGTTGTGGGAAACGGCCAGAAGGCGGCAGCACTTCTCCTTACCAAATCTGGCTACTAGGGCAACAGAGCCGTAATGGAAGTGGCGTTGTAAATTGTAAATTAGAATGCAGTGCGCCAGGAAAAAGCCCCTTAGGTTTATGTCTCATTACTTGCTGTTCGTTTCTTAATTTTAATTTTTATTTTGTATCAGAGCAGATTTGATTACAACGTTTTGCTTGTTCTAGGTGTGCAAGATGTGGTTGTTTTACACGTATACATATATCTATTCTTCTTCGGGTCCTTCTCCCACGTAGCTTATGACGCAGTGTTGAGTAGTGTCCTCTTGACATGCCGCAGGTCTGTGGTGATTTTATATTTCACATGTGTTTGTATATCTCTGTTAACCCCAATGTCCTGAGGTATCCAATGCTCACACCTTTCCATTTGGCGAACCATAAGTTTGCTTAATGAATCTGTGATTGGATGTCTCTGTGGAAATATCTTCACTGGTATCGATTTTTTAGGTAACCCCTCTAAGTGATATCATACGTTGGGTGTCTTTTGCTTTCTCGCTTACTGCAAGTTGCGTGATCACCTCTAGACTCATCTGTGGTGCTACAAGTGGCATTGATTCATTTTTTCCCCCCACGCTAATATTCCATCTCTACACGTAGCAGTTCTTCTTTGTCCACTCATCTGTTGGTGGACTTCTGGTTGCTTCCGTGCCTTGGCTATTGTAATACTGCTGCAGTGCAGATTTCCTGCCTGTGTCTTTCCAATTCTGTCTTCTTAGGCTGTAGGCCGCGGAGTGGGCCTGCTGGATCATAGAGTAGCTGAATGTGTACCTTTTACAGGCACCTCCATTCTGTTCCCATGAGTGGCTCTTACCAGGTTACGTCCCACTTGAAACTGAGGGTATGCATGTCTCCACAACCTCTTCAGCATTGATCGTTTGTAGTTTCTTTGCTGATGGTTATTCTGACTGGTGTGAGTTGATAGCTCTTTGTGGTTGGATTTGCACGTGTCTCATAATCCCTTGAAACTGAGCTCTGAGGCACGGCCTTTTACTTTTCAAACTGTTACGACAGCTTACGTCTTCAAATTGTTTTCTTGAAATGTGTGCCACGTTTTGAAATATTTTGGCCTTTACCTGCGTCAGGACATTTTGAGGGCAGGTTTCCTTTGCAGCCCTGCAGTACTTGGGCATATGAAGTGACCATTCGCACAGATTTCCAAGCTGCTGTTGCAGGTATCGGCCAGAGGCCGGCAGCATTTCTACGTTGCCCACTCTGGTACCTAGGGAAACAGACCTTCCTGCCAGTCGTGTTCCTCAGATGTCAATCAGACTGCCATGTGCCCTGATAAACCCCCCAAAGCTTATGTGTCCTTACTCATGTTTGTTTTTTGAATTCGTATTTTCTAGTGGAGTAATATTCCATCGTGTACATGGACCACTTCTTCTTGGTGCACTCCTCTGTTGATGGACATTTTCGTTGCTTCCAAGTGTCGGCTATGGTAAGTGTTGCTGGAGTGCAGGAGTGCCAGCCTGTGCCTTTTGAGTCTCATTTTCTCGGGTGATAGGCCCAGCAGTGGGTGTGACTGATGGACTAGTAGCTCAATGTTTCCCTTTTCAACGCACCGCCACTGTGTTTTCATCAGTGGCTCTTACCACGTCCCCCTTAGAACCGAGGGTACGCATTTCTCCACATTTATTGTTTGCAGCATTTTTGCTAATGGCCATTCTGAGTGCTGTGAGCTGATAGGTTTTTGTAATTTGGGTTTGCATGTCTTTAAAAATTCCTAAAATTCATCATTTTTCCACGCCTGTTTCTTTCCTTTTAAAAAAAAAAAGGAAAGAAAAGAAAAACGTGGGGGTACAGTATACCTCTTGAGATCGTTTTCTTGGAATTGTTTGCCCTCTTTTGAATTTTTGGTCGATGTTTGACCCCAGGATGTTTTGGAGGGCAGGTGTTACTTACAGGCCTGCAAGTTTGGTGGCTATTTAATGACCGTTAGCACTGGGTTTAAAGCTGCTGTTTTGGGAGACGGCCACAGGGCGGCAGCACTTCTCCATTCCCAAATCTGGGTACTAGGGCAGCAGAGCCTTTCTGGAAGTCGTGTTCCTAGGTTGTACATTAGAATGGCATGTGCCAGGAGCAACGCCCATAAGTTTATGTGGCATTACTTCTGGTTGGTTTTTTTAAATTATTTTAATCGGGGTAATGATTAGAACCTTGTTTGTCCTAGGTGTACACAATCTGGTGCATTTGTACATTATATACGTCTATTCACGTACAGATCCTCTTCCCGTGTAGAATATCACAGAGTGTTCCGTACACCTCCCTTGCTACGTGGTCGGTCTTTTTGATATACGTGTATCGTATGTATTTGTATACGTACGGTAACGCTCATCTTAATTTATCCATTCCGCCCACCTTTCCTTTTAGATAAGCATAGTTGTCTTCTAAGTCTGTGAGCGTCTTTCTCTGTGCAAATATGTTCATTTGTGTCAGTTATTAGATAACGCCTATAAGTGATATCATAGGATGTAGGTCTTTTGCTTTCCGACTTACGCCATGTTCTGTGATCATCTCCAAGCTGGTCTATGGTGCCCGAAAGAGCAGTGTTTCATTGTTTTCCGTGGTTAATATTCCATTGTGTACATGGACCACTTCTCCTTAATCCATTCGTCTGTTGATGGACATTTTGGTAGCTTCACCGCCTTGGCTATTGTGAATAAGGCCGCAGTGCAGCTGTTGCAGCCCGGGTCTTCTCGCTTCTGGTCTTCTCAGGTGAGAGGCCCAGTGGGGTGACTGCTGGATTGAATGGTACCTCAATTTTTACTTCTAAAGGCAGCTCCTTTCTGTTCTTATTGGCCGTTACCACTTGGCATCTCACCGGCAGCTAGAGGGTACACAGTTCTCTAAAACCCCTCCAGTATTGATTGTTTGTAGAATGTTTGCTGATCGTCAGTCGACAGGTGTGAGTTGCAAACGTTTTGTAGATTAGATTTGCATGAGCCTAATAATTCCTGAGGTTGAGCTTTTATCCACTTTCCTTTTTATTTATTTATTTATTTACTTATTTATTTTTGCGGTACGCGGGCCTCTCCCGTTGCGGAGCACAGGCTCTGGACGCGCAGGCTCAGCGGCCATGGCTCACGGGCCCAGCCACTCCACGGCATGTGGGATCTTCCCGGACCGGGGCACCAACCCGTGTCCCCTGCGTCGGCAGGCGGACTCTCAACCACTGCGCCGCCAGGGAAGCCCCTGTTTTGAACTTTTTTGTCCATTCCCTACCTCAGCACAGCATTTTAGGGCAGGTGTCCTTTACGGCCCTGAGTCCTCGTGACTATTAAGTGACCATTAGCTGCGGGCTTAAGGCCGCTCTTGCGGGAAACGGCCACACACAAGGCGGCAGCATTTCTACCTTTGCAGCTCTGGGTCCTTGGGCGACAGAGCTTTCCTGGAAATCGTGTTAGTAGCCTGCAGATTAGAGGGGAATGTGCCAGGGCAAACCCCCAAGAGCTTGTATCTCCTACTTCTTGTTTTTTACATTAAATTCTTATTACGTGTCAGAGCAAATTTGATAAAAAAAAGTGTAGTTTCTCCTAAGTGTACAGAATCGTGTTCATCATATCAACGTATCTGTCTATTCCTCTTTGGATCCTTTCCCGTGTAGGTTATTATAGAGTGTTGAGTAGACCTCTTGGCGTTCCATAGGTATTCTGTGATTATATATTTCATCTGTATTAGTACATGTCTGTTAACCCCCATATCATAATTCATACAGTCCTTTCACCTTTCCATTCGGTTAAACGTAATTTTGTTTTCTTAATCCATGCTCTTCCTTCTCTTGGAAATAAGTTCACGAGTATCAATTTTGAGGTAACACCTGTAAGTGATGTCATAGGATATCTGTCTTTCAGCTTCTTTCTTACTTCAAGTTGGGTGGTTATCTCCAGGTCCTCATATGGTGGTGCAAACGGCACTGTTTCCTTGTTTTCCGTGGCTAATATTCCATTGTTGACATGCACCACTTCCTCTTTGTGCATTTTCCTGTTGCTGGACATTTCGGTTTCTTCCAAGTCTTGGCTATATTAAATGTTTCTGCCGTGCAGGATTGCCAGCCTGTGTCTCTTCCATGCTGCTCCGCTCAGGGGATAGGCGCATCAAAGGACCTACCAGATCACGTGGTAGCTCAGTTTTTACCCTTAAACGCACCTCCATTATGTTCTCCCTGCTGGCTCTTACCAGTTGACATCCCCCCAGCAGCTAGTGGGTACACAGTTTTCTGAAACCCCTTCAGCATTTATTCTTTGTAGACTTTTTGCTGAAGATCATTCTGACGGCTGTGAGGGGAACATTTCTGTAGATCGGATTTGCATGGCTTTATTAATTGCTGATGTTGAGCATTTTTAACTCCCCTTTTATTTTAAAGGAAAAAAGAAGACAGAATGGGCGTAAAACATGCCTCTTGAAATTGTCTTCTTGAAATGTTGACGTCTTTTGAATTTTCTGGTCGATTTACGACCCCAGGATTCTTTTTTTTTTTTTGATGGCAGGTGTCATTTACAGGCCTGCAGTTATTTTGAATATTAAGTGACCATTAGCGCTGTTGTGGGAAACGGCCAGAAGGCGGCAGCACTTCTCCTTACCAAATCTGGCTACTAGGGCAACAGAGCCGTAATGGAAGTGGCGTTGTAAATTGTAAATTAGAATGCAGTGCGCCAGGAAAAAGCCCCTTAGGTTTATGTCTCATTACTTGCTGTTCGTTTCTTAATTTTAATTTTTATTTTGTATCAGAGCAGATTTGATTACAACGTTTTGCTTGTTCTAGGTGTGCAAGATGTGGTTGTTTTACACGTATACATATATCTATTCTTCTTCGGGTCCTTCTCCCACGTAGCTTATGACGCAGTGTTGAGTAGTGTCCTCTTGACATGCCGCAGGTCTGTGGTGATTTTATATTTCACATGTGTTTGTATATCTCTGTTAACCCCAATGTCCTGAGGTATCCAATGCTCACACCTTTCCATTTGGCGAACCATAAGTTTGCTTAATGAATCTGTGATTGGATGTCTCTGTGGAAATATCTTCACTGGTATCGATTTTTTAGGTAACCCCTCTAAGTGATATCATACGTTGGGTGTCTTTTGCTTTCTCGCTTACTGCAAGTTGCGTGATCACCTCTAGACTCATCTGTGGTGCTACAAGTGGCATTGATTCATTTTTTCCCCCACGCTAATATTCCATCTCTACACGTAGCAGTTCTTCTTTGTCCACTCATCTGTTGGTGGACTTCTGGTTGCTTCCGTGCCTTGGCTATTGTAATACTGCTGCAGTGCAGATTTCCTGCCTGTGTCTTTCCAATTCTGTCTTCTTAGGCTGTAGGCCGCGGAGTGGGCCTGCTGGATCATAGAGTAGCTGAATGTGTACCTTTTACAGGCACCTCCATTCTGTTCCCATGAGTGGCTCTTACCAGGTTACGTCCCACTTGAAACTGAGGGTATGCATGTCTCCACAACCTCTTCAGCATTGATCGTTTGTAGTTTCTTTGCTGATGGTTATTCTGACTGGTGTGAGTTGATAGCTCTTTGTGGTTGGATTTGCACGTGTCTCATAATCCCTTGAAACTGAGCTCTGAGGCACGGCCTTTTACTTTTCAAACTGTTACGACAGCTTACGTCTTCAAATTGTTTTCTTGAAATATGTGCCACGTTTTGAAATATTTTGGCCTTTACCTGCGTCAGGACATTTTGAGGGCAGGTTTCCTTTGCAGCCCTGCAGTACTTGGGCATATGAAGTGACCATTCGCACAGATTTCCAAGCTGCTGTTGCAGGTATCGGCCAGAGGCCGGCAGCATTTCTACGTTGCCCACTCTGGTACCTAGGGAAACAGACCTTCCTGCCAGTCGTGTTCCTCAGATGTCAATCAGACTGCCATGTGCCCTGATAAACCCCCCAAAGCTTATGTGTCCTTACTCATGTTTGTTTTTTGAATTCGTATTTTCTAGTGGAGTAATATTCCATCGTGTACATGGACCACTTCTTCTTGGTGCACTCCTCTGTTGATGGACATTTTCGTTGCTTCCAAGTGTCGGCTATGGTAAGTGTTGCTGGAGTGCAGGAGTGCCAGCCTGTGCCTTTTGAGTCTCATTTTCTCGGGTGATAGGCCCAGCAGTGGGTGTGACTGATGGACTAGTAGCTCAATGTTTCCCTTTTCAACGCACCGCCACTGTGTTTTCATCAGTGGCTCTTACCACGTCCCCCTTAGAACCGAGGGTACGCATTTCTCCACATTTATTGTTTGCAGCATTTTTGCTAATGGCCATTCTGAGTGCTGTGAGCTGATAGGTTTTTGTAATTTGGGTTTGCATGTCTTTAAAAATTCCTAAAATTCATCATTTTTCCACGCCTGTTTCTTTCCTTTTAAAAAAAAAAAGGAAAGAAAAGAAAAACGTGGGGGTACAGTATACCTCTTGAGATCGTTTTCTTGGAATTGTTGCCCTCTTTTGAATTTTTGGTCGATGTTTGACCCCAGGATGTTTTGGAGGGCAGGTGTTACTTACAGGCCTGCAAGTTTGGTGGCTATTTAATGACCGTTAGCACTGGGTTTAAAGCTGCTGTTTTGGGAGACGGCCACAGGGCGGCAGCACTTCTCCATTCCCAAATCTGGGTACTAGGGCAGCAGAGCCTTTCTGGAAGTCGTGTTCCTAGGTTGTACATTAGAATGGCATGTGCCAGGAGCAACGCCCATAAGTTTATGTGGCATTACTTCTGGTTGGTTTTTTAAATTATTTTAATCGGGGTAATGATTAGAACCTTGTTTGTCCTAGGTGTACACAATCTGGTGCATTTGTACATTATATACGTCTATTCACGTACAGATCCTCTTCCCGTGTAGAATATCACAGAGTGTTCCGTACACCTCCCTTGCTACGTGGTCGGTCTTTTTGATATACGTGTATCGTATGTATTTGTATACGTACGGTAACGCTCATCTTAATTTATCCATTCCGCCCACCTTTCCTTTTAGATAAGCATAGTTGTCTTCTAAGTCTGTGAGCGTCTTTCTCTGTGCAAATATGTTCATTTGTGTCAGTTATTAGATAACGCCTATAAGTGATATCATAGGATGTAGGTCTTTTGCTTTCCGACTTACGCCATGTTCTGTGATCATCTCCAAGCTGGTCTATGGTGCCCGAAAGAGCAGTGTTTCATTGTTTTCCGTGGTTAATATTCCATTGTGTACATGGACCACTTCTCCTTAATCCATTCGTCTGTTGATGGACATTTTGGTAGCTTCACCGCCTTGGCTATTGTGAATAAGGCCGCAGTGCAGCTGTTGCAGCCCGGGTCTTCTCGCTTCTGGTCTTCTCAGGTGAGAGGCCCAGTGGGGTGACTGCTGGATTGAATGGTACCTCAATTTTTACTTCTAAAGGCAGCTCCTTTCTGTTCTTATTGGCCGTTACCACTTGGCATCTCACCGGCAGCTAGAGGGTACACAGTTCTCTAAAACCCCTCCAGTATTGATTGTTTGTAGAATGTTTGCTGATCGTCAGTCGACAGGTGTGAGTTGCAAACGTTTTGTAGATTAGATTTGCATGAGCCTAATAATTCCTGAGGTTGAGCTTTTATCCACTTTCCTTTTTATTTATTTATTTATTTACTTATTTATTTTTGCGGTACGCGGGCCTCTCCCGTTGCGGAGCACAGGCTCTGGACGCGCAGGCTCAGCGGCCATGGCTCACGGGCCCAGCCACTCCACGGCATGTGGGATCTTCCCGGACCGGGGCACCAACCCGTGTCCCCTGCGTCGGCAGGCGGACTCTCAACCACTGCGCCGCCAGGGAAGCCCCTGTTTTGAACTTTTTTGTCCATTCCCTACCTCAGCACAGCATTTTAGGGCAGGTGTCCTTTACGGCCCTGAGTCCTCGTGACTATTAAGTGACCATTAGCTGCGGGCTTAAGGCCGCTCTTGCGGGAAACGGCCACACACAAGGCGGCAGCATTTCTACCTTTGCAGCTCTGGGTCCTTGGGCGACAGAGCTTTCCTGGAAATCGTGTTAGTAGCCTGCAGATTAGAGGGGAATGTGCCAGGGCAAACCCCCAAGAGCTTGTATCTCCTACTTCTTGTTTTTTACATTAAATTCTTATTACGTGTCAGAGCAAATTTGATAAAAAAAAGTGTAGTTTCTCCTAAGTGTACAGAATCGTGTTCATCATATCAACGTATCTGTCTATTCCTCTTTGGATCCTTTCCCGTGTAGGTTATTATAGAGTGTTGAGTAGACCTCTTGGCGTTCCATAGGTATTCTGTGATTATATATTTCATCTGTATTAGTACATGTCTGTTAACCCCCATATCATAATTCATACAGTCCTTTCACCTTTCCATTCGGTTAAACGTAATTTTGTTTTCTTAATCCATGCTCTTCCTTCTCTTGGAAATAAGTTCACGAGTATCAATTTTGAGGTAACACCTGTAAGTGATGTCATAGGATATCTGTCTTTCAGCTTCTTTCTTACTTCAAGTTGGGTGGTTATCTCCAGGTCCTCATATGGTGGTGCAAACGGCACTGTTTCCTTGTTTTCCGTGGCTAATATTCCATTGTTGACATGCACCACTTCCTCTTTGTGCATTTTCCTGTTGCTGGACATTTCGGTTTCTTCCAAGTCTTGGCTATATTAAATGTTTCTGCCGTGCAGGATTGCCAGCCTGTGTCTCTTCCATGCTGCTCCGCTCAGGGGATAGGCGCATCAAAGGACCTACCAGATCACGTGGTAGCTCAGTTTTTACCCTTAAACGCACCTCCATTATGTTCTCCCTGCTGGCTCTTACCAGTTGACATCCCCCCAGCAGCTAGTGGGTACACAGTTTTCTGAAACCCCTTCAGCATTTATTCTTTGTAGACTTTTTGCTGAAGATCATTCTGACGGCTGTGAGGGGAACATTTCTGTAGATCGGATTTGCATGGCTTTATTAATTGCTGATGTTGAGCATTTTTAACTCCCCTTTTATTTTAAAGGAAAAAAGAAGACAGAATGGGCGTAAAACATGCCTCTTGAAATTGTCTTCTTGAAATGTTGACGTCTTTTGAATTTTCTGGTCGATTTACGACCCCAGGATTCTTTTTTTTTTTTTGATGGCAGGTGTCATTTACAGGCCTGCAGTTATTTTGAATATTAAGTGACCATTAGCGCTGTTGTGGGAAACGGCCAGAAGGCGGCAGCACTTCTCCTTACCAAATCTGGCTACTAGGGCAACAGAGCCGTAATGGAAGTGGCGTTGTAAATTGTAAATTAGAATGCAGTGCGCCAGGAAAAAGCCCCTTAGGTTTATGTCTCATTACTTGCTGTTCGTTTCTTAATTTTAATTTTTATTTTGTATCAGAGCAGATTTGATTACAACGTTTTGCTTGTTCTAGGTGTGCAAGATGTGGTTGTTTTACACGTATACATATATCTATTCTTCTTCGGGTCCTTCTCCCACGTAGCTTATGACGCAGTGTTGAGTAGTGTCCTCTTGACATGCCGCAGGTCTGTGGTGATTTTATATTTCACATGTGTTTGTATATCTCTGTTAACCCCAATGTCCTGAGGTATCCAATGCTCACACCTTTCCATTTGGCGAACCATAAGTTTGCTTAATGAATCTGTGATTGGATGTCTCTGTGGAAATATCTTCACTGGTATCGATTTTTTAGGTAACCCCTCTAAGTGATATCATACGTTGGGTGTCTTTTGCTTTCTCGCTTACTGCAAGTTGCGTGATCACCTCTAGACTCATCTGTGGTGCTACAAGTGGCATTGATTCATTTTTTTCCCCACGCTAATATTCCATCTCTACACGTAGCAGTTCTTCTTTGTCCACTCATCTGTTGGTGGACTTCTGGTTGCTTCCGTGCCTTGGCTATTGTAATACTGCTGCAGTGCAGATTTCCTGCCTGTGTCTTTCCAATTCTGTCTTCTTAGGCTGTAGGCCGCGGAGTGGGCCTGCTGGATCATAGAGTAGCTGAATGTGTACCTTTTACAGGCACCTCCATTCTGTTCCCATGAGTGGCTCTTACCAGGTTACGTCCCACTTGAAACTGAGGGTATGCATGTCTCCACAACCTCTTCAGCATTGATCGTTTGTAGTTTCTTTGCTGATGGTTATTCTGACTGGTGTGAGTTGATAGCTCTTTGTGGTTGGATTTGCACGTGTCTCATAATCCCTTGAAACTGAGCTCTGAGGCACGGCCTTTTACTTTTCAAACTGTTACGACAGCTTACGTCTTCAAATTGTTTTCTTGAAATGTGTGCCACGTTTTGAAATATTTTGGCCTTTACCTGCGTCAGGACATTTTGAGGGCAGGTTTCCTTTGCAGCCCTGCAGTACTTGGGCATATGAAGTGACCATTCGCACAGATTTCCAAGCTGCTGTTGCAGGTATCGGCCAGAGGCCGGCAGCATTTCTACGTTGCCCACTCTGGTACCTAGGGAAACAGACCTTCCTGCCAGTCGTGTTCCTCAGATGTCAATCAGACTGCCATGTGCCCTGATAAACCCCCCAAAGCTTATGTGTCCTTACTCATGTTTGTTTTTTGAATTCGTATTTTCTAGTGGAGTAATATTCCATCGTGTACATGGACCACTTCTTCTTGGTGCACTCCTCTGTTGATGGACATTTTCGTTGCTTCCAAGTGTCGGCTATGGTAAGTGTTGCTGGAGTGCAGGAGTGCCAGCCTGTGCCTTTTGAGTCTCATTTTCTCGGGTGATAGGCCCAGCAGTGGGTGTGACTGATGGACTAGTAGCTCAATGTTTCCCTTTTCAACGCACCGCCACTGTGTTTTCATCAGTGGCTCTTACCACGTCCCCCTTAGAACCGAGGGTACGCATTTCTCCACATTTATTGTTTGCAGCATTTTTGCTAATGGCCATTCTGAGTGCTGTGAGCTGATAGGTTTTTGTAATTTGGGTTTGCATGTCTTTAAAAATTCCTAAAATTCATCATTTTTCCACGCCTGTTTCTTTCCTTTTAAAAAAAAAAGGAAAGAAAAGAAAAACGTGGGGGTACAGTATACCTCTTGAGATCGTTTTCTTGGAATTGTTGCCCTCTTTTGAATTTTTGGTCGATGTTTGACCCCAGGATGTTTTGGAGGGCAGGTGTTACTTACAGGCCTGCAAGTTTGGTGGCTATTTAATGACCGTTAGCACTGGGTTTAAAGCTGCTGTTTTGGGAGACGGCCACAGGGCGGCAGCACTTCTCCATTCCCAAATCTGGGTACTAGGGCAGCAGAGCCTTTCTGGAAGTCGTGTTCCTAGGTTGTACATTAGAATGGCATGTGCCAGGAGCAACGCCCATAAGTTTATGTGGCATTACTTCTGGTTGGTTTTTTAAATTATTTTAATCGGGGTAATGATTAGAACCTTGTTTGTCCTAGGTGTACACAATCTGGTGCATTTGTACATTATATACGTCTATTCACGTACAGATCCTCTTCCCGTGTAGAATATCACAGAGTGTTCCGTACACCTCCCTTGCTACGTGGTCGGTCTTTTTGATATACGTGTATCGTATGTATTTGTATACGTACGGTAACGCTCATCTTAATTTATCCATTCCGCCCACCTTTCCTTTTAGATAAGCATAGTTGTCTTCTAAGTCTGTGAGCGTCTTTCTCTGTGCAAATATGTTCATTTGTGTCAGTTATTAGATAACGCCTATAAGTGATATCATAGGATGTAGGTCTTTTGCTTTCCGACTTACGCCATGTTCTGTGATCATCTCCAAGCTGGTCTATGGTGCCCGAAAGAGCAGTGTTTCATTGTTTTCCGTGGTTAATATTCCATTGTGTACATGGACCACTTCTCCTTAATCCATTCGTCTGTTGATGGACATTTTGGTAGCTTCACCGCCTTGGCTATTGTGAATAAGGCCGCAGTGCAGCTGTTGCAGCCCGGGTCTTCTCGCTTCTGGTCTTCTCAGGTGAGAGGCCCAGTGGGGTGACTGCTGGATTGAATGGTACCTCAATTTTTACTTCTAAAGGCAGCTCCTTTCTGTTCTTATTGGCCGTTACCACTTGGCATCTCACCGGCAGCTAGAGGGTACACAGTTCTCTAAAACCCCTCCAGTATTGATTGTTTGTAGAATGTTTGCTGATCGTCAGTCGACAGGTGTGAGTTGCAAACGTTTTGTAGATTAGATTTGCATGAGCCTAATAATTCCTGAGGTTGAGCTTTTATCCACTTTCCTTTTTATTTATTTATTTATTTACTTATTTATTTTTGCGGTACGCGGGCCTCTCCCGTTGCGGAGCACAGGCTCTGGACGCGCAGGCTCAGCGGCCATGGCTCACGGGCCCAGCCACTCCACGGCATGTGGGATCTTCCCGGACCGGGGCACCAACCCGTGTCCCCTGCGTCGGCAGGCGGACTCTCAACCACTGCGCCGCCAGGGAAGCCCCTGTTTTGAACTTTTTTGTCCATTCCCTACCTCAGCACAGCATTTTAGGGCAGGTGTCCTTTACGGCCCTGAGTCCTCGTGACTATTAAGTGACCATTAGCTGCGGGCTTAAGGCCGCTCTTGCGGGAAACGGCCACACACAAGGCGGCAGCATTTCTACCTTTGCAGCTCTGGGTCCTTGGGCGACAGAGCTTTCCTGGAAATCGTGTTAGTAGCCTGCAGATTAGAGGGGAATGTGCCAGGGCAAACCCCCAAGAGCTTGTATCTCCTACTTCTTGTTTTTTACATTAAATTCTTATTACGTGTCAGAGCAAATTTGATAAAAAAAAGTGTAGTTTCTCCTAAGTGTACAGAATCGTGTTCATCATATCAACGTATCTGTCTATTCCTCTTTGGATCCTTTCCCGTGTAGGTTATTATAGAGTGTTGAGTAGACCTCTTGGCGTTCCATAGGTATTCTGTGATTATATATTTCATCTGTATTAGTACATGTCTGTTAACCCCCATATCATAATTCATACAGTCCTTTCACCTTTCCATTCGGTTAAACGTAATTTTGTTTTCTTAATCCATGCTCTTCCTTCTCTTGGAAATAAGTTCACGAGTATCAATTTTGAGGTAACACCTGTAAGTGATGTCATAGGATATCTGTCTTTCAGCTTCTTTCTTACTTCAAGTTGGGTGGTTATCTCCAGGTCCTCATATGGTGGTGCAAACGGCACTGTTTCCTTGTTTTCCGTGGCTAATATTCCATTGTTGACATGCACCACTTCCTCTTTGTGCATTTTCCTGTTGCTGGACATTTCGGTTTCTTCCAAGTCTTGGCTATATTAAATGTTTCTGCCGTGCAGGATTGCCAGCCTGTGTCTCTTCCATGCTGCTCCGCTCAGGGGATAGGCGCATCAAAGGACCTACCAGATCACGTGGTAGCTCAGTTTTTACCCTTAAACGCACCTCCATTATGTTCTCCCTGCTGGCTCTTACCAGTTGACATCCCCCCAGCAGCTAGTGGGTACACAGTTTTCTGAAACCCCTTCAGCATTTATTCTTTGTAGACTTTTTGCTGAAGATCATTCTGACGGCTGTGAGGGGAACATTTCTGTAGATCGGATTTGCATGGCTTTATTAATTGCTGATGTTGAGCATTTTTAACTCCCCTTTTATTTTAAAGGAAAAAAGAAGACAGAATGGGCGTAAAACATGCCTCTTGAAATTGTCTTCTTGAAATGTTGACGTCTTTTGAATTTTCTGGTCGATTTACGACCCCAGGATTCTTTTTTTTTTTTTGATGGCAGGTGTCATTTACAGGCCTGCAGTTATTTTGAATATTAAGTGACCATTAGCGCTGTTGTGGGAAACGGCCAGAAGGCGGCAGCACTTCTCCTTACCAAATCTGGCTACTAGGGCAACAGAGCCGTAATGGAAGTGGCGTTGTAAATTGTAAATTAGAATGCAGTGCGCCAGGAAAAAGCCCCTTAGGTTTATGTCTCATTACTTGCTGTTCGTTTCTTAATTTTAATTTTTATTTTGTATCAGAGCAGATTTGATTACAACGTTTTGCTTGTTCTAGGTGTGCAAGATGTGGTTGTTTTACACGTATACATATATCTATTCTTCTTCGGGTCCTTCTCCCACGTAGCTTATGACGCAGTGTTGAGTAGTGTCCTCTTGACATGCCGCAGGTCTGTGGTGATTTTATATTTCACATGTGTTTGTATATCTCTGTTAACCCCAATGTCCTGAGGTATCCAATGCTCACACCTTTCCATTTGGCGAACCATAAGTTTGCTTAATGAATCTGTGATTGGATGTCTCTGTGGAAATATCTTCACTGGTATCGATTTTTTAGGTAACCCCTCTAAGTGATATCATACGTTGGGTGTCTTTTGCTTTCTCGCTTACTGCAAGTTGCGTGATCACCTCTAGACTCATCTGTGGTGCTACAAGTGGCATTGATTCATTTTTTCCCCACGCTAATATTCCATCTCTACACGTAGCAGTTCTTCTTTGTCCACTCATCTGTTGGTGGACTTCTGGTTGCTTCCGTGCCTTGGCTATTGTAATACTGCTGCAGTGCAGATTTCCTGCCTGTGTCTTTCCAATTCTGTCTTCTTAGGCTGTAGGCCGCGGAGTGGGCCTGCTGGATCATAGAGTAGCTGAATGTGTACCTTTTACAGGCACCTCCATTCTGTTCCCATGAGTGGCTCTTACCAGGTTACGTCCCACTTGAAACTGAGGGTATGCATGTCTCCACAACCTCTTCAGCATTGATCGTTTGTAGTTTCTTTGCTGATGGTTATTCTGACTGGTGTGAGTTGATAGCTCTTTGTGGTTGGATTTGCACGTGTCTCATAATCCCTTGAAACTGAGCTCTGAGGCACGGCCTTTTACTTTTCAAACTGTTACGACAGCTTACGTCTTCAAATTGTTTTCTTGAAATATGTGCCACGTTTTGAAATATTTTGGCCTTTACCTGCGTCAGGACATTTTGAGGGCAGGTTTCCTTTGCAGCCCTGCAGTACTTGGGCATATGAAGTGACCATTCGCACAGATTTCCAAGCTGCTGTTGCAGGTATCGGCCAGAGGCCGGCAGCATTTCTACGTTGCCCACTCTGGTACCTAGGGAAACAGACCTTCCTGCCAGTCGTGTTCCTCAGATGTCAATCAGACTGCCATGTGCCCTGATAAACCCCCCAAAGCTTATGTGTCCTTACTCATGTTTGTTTTTTGAATTCGTATTTTCTAGTGGAGTAATATTCCATCGTGTACATGGACCACTTCTTCTTGGTGCACTCCTCTGTTGATGGACATTTTCGTTGCTTCCAAGTGTCGGCTATGGTAAGTGTTGCTGGAGTGCAGGAGTGCCAGCCTGTGCCTTTGAGTCTCATTTTCTCGGGTGATTAGGCCCAGCAGTGGGTGTGACTGATGGACTAGTAGCTCAATGTTTCCCTTTTCAACGCACCGCCACTGTGTTTTCATCAGTGGCTCTTACCACGTCCCCCTTAGAACCGAGGGTACGCATTTCTCCACATTTATTGTTTGCAGCATTTTTGCTAATGGCCATTCTGAGTGCTGTGAGCTGATAGGTTTTTGTAATTTGGGTTTGCATGTCTTTAAAAATTCCTAAAATTCATCATTTTTCCACTGCCTGTTTCTTTCCTTTTAAAAAAAAAAGGAAAGAAAAGAAAAACGTGGGGGTACAGTATACCTCTTGAGATCGTTTTCTTGGAATTGTTGCCCTCTTTTGAATTTTTGGTCGATGTTTGACCCCAGGATGTTTTGGAGGGCAGGTGTTACTTACAGGCCTGCAAGTTTGGTGGCTATTTAATGACCGTTAGCACTGGGTTTAAAGCTGCTGTTTGGGAGACGGCCACAGGGCGGCAGCACTTCTCCATTCCCAAATCTGGGTACTAGGGCAGCAGAGCCTTTCTGGAAGTCGTGTTCCTAGGTTGTACATTAGAATGGCATGTGCCAGGAGCAACGCCCATAAGTTTATGTGGCATTACTTCTGGTTGGTTTTTTAAATTATTTTAATCGGGGTAATGATTAGAACCTTGTTTGTCCTAGGTGTACACAATCTGGTGCATTTGTACATTATATACGTCTATTCACGTACAGATCCTCTTCCCGTGTAGAATATCACAGAGTGTTCCGTACACCTCCCTTGCTACGTGGTCGGTCTTTTTGATATACGTGTATCGTATGTATTTGTATACGTACGGTAACGCTCATCTTAATTTATCCATTCCGCCCACCTTTCCTTTTAGATAAGCATAGTTGTCTTCTAAGTCTGTGAGCGTCTTTCTCTGTGCAAATATGTTCATTTGTGTCAGTTATTAGATAACGCCTATAAGTGATATCATAGGATGTAGGTCTTTTGCTTTCCGACTTACGCCATGTTCTGTGATCATCTCCAAGCTGGTCTATGGTGCCCGAAAGAGCAGTGTTTCATTGTTTTTCCGTGGTTAATATTCCATTGTGTACATGGACCACTTCTCCTTAATCCATTCGTCTGTTGATGGACATTTGGTAGCTTCACCGCCTTGGCTATTGTGAATAAGGCCGCAGTGCAGCTGTTGCAGCCCGGGTCTTCTCGCTTCTGGTCTTCTCAGGTGAGAGGCCCAGTGGGTGACTGCTGGATTGAATGGTACCTCAATTTTTACTTCTAAAGGCAGCTCCTTTCTGTTCTTATTGGCCGTTACCACTTGGCATCCACCGGCAGCTAGAGGGTACACAGTTCTCTAAAACCCCTCCAGTATTGATTTGTTTGTAGAAATGTTCCTGCTGATCGTCAGTCGACAGGTGTGAGTTGCAAACGTTTTTGTAGATTAGATTTGCATGAGCCTAATAATTCCTGAGGTTGAGCTTTATCCACTTTCCTTTTTATTTATTTATTTATTTAACTTATTTATTTTTGCGGTACGCGGGCCCTCTCCCGTTGCGGAGCACAGGCTCTGGACGCGCGAGGATCAGCGGCCATGGCTCACGGGCCCAGCCACTCCACGGCATGTGGGATCTTCCCGGACCGAGGGCACCAACCCGTGCGTCCCCTGCGTCGGCAGGCGGACTCTCAACCACTGCGCCGCCAGGGAAGCCCTGTTTTGAACTTTACTTTTTTGTCATTCCCTACCTCAGCACAGCATTTTATGGGCAGGTGTCCTTTACGGCCCTGAGTCCTCGTGACTATTAAGTGACCATTAGCTGCGGCTTAAGGCCGCTCTTGGGGAAAACGGCCACACACAAGGCGGCAGCATTTCTACTTTGCAGCTCTTGGGTCCTTGGGCGACAGAGCTTTCCTGGAAAATCGTGTTAGTAGCCTGCAGATTAGAGGGGAATGTGCCAGGGCAAACCCCAAGAGCTTGTATCTCCTACTTCTTGTTTTTTACATTAAATTCTTATTACGTGTCAGAGCAAAATTGATAAAAAAAAGTGTAGTTTCTCCTAAGTGTACAGAATCGGTTCATCATATCAACGTATCTGTCTATTCCTCTTTTGATCCTTTCCCGTGTAGGTTATTATAGAGTGTTGAGTAGACCTCTTGGCGTTCCATAGGTATTCTGTGATTATATATTTCATCTGTATTAGTACATGTCTGTTAACCCAAATCATAATCATACAGTCCTTTCACCTTTCCATTCGGTTAAACGTATTTTGTTTTTCTTAATCCATGCTCTTCCTTCTCTTGGAAATAAGTTCACGAGTATCAATTTTGAGGTAACACCTGTAAGTGATGTCATAGGATATCTGTCTTTCAGCTTCTTTCTTACTTCAAGTTTGGGTGGTTATCTCCAGGTCCTCATATGGTGGTGCAAACGGCACTGTTCCTTGTTTTCCGTGGCTAATATCCATTGTTGACATGCACCACTTCCTCTTGTGCATTTTCCTGTTGCTGGACATTTCGGTTTCTTCCAAGTCTTGGCTATATTAAATGTTCTCTGCCGTGGCAGGATTGCCAGCCTGTGTCTCTTCCATGCTGCTCCGCTCAGGGGAGGGATAGGAGCATCAAAGGACCTACCAGATCACGTGGTGGTAGCTCAGTTTTTACCCTTAAACGCACCTCCATTCCTGTGTTCTCCCTGCTGGCTCTTACCAGTTGACATCCCCCCAGCAGCTAGTGGGTACACAGTTTTCTGAAACCCCTTCAGCATTATTCTTTGTAGACTTTTTGCTGAAGATCATTCTGACGCTGTGAGGGGAACATTTCTGTAGATCGGATTTGCATGGCTTTATTAATTGCTGATGTTGAGCATTTTTAACTCCCCTTTTATTTTAAAGGAAAAAAAGAAGACAGAT
>NW_022983408.1:0-30253 GCF_011762595.2 Tursiops truncatus
GCTTTAAATTATACATTAACAAGATGGACTTAATTGATCTTTATAGGACATTCCATCAAAACAACAGAATACACATTTTTCTCAAGTTCTCATGGAACATATCTCCAAGATGGATCAGATCTGGGTCACCAACAAGCTTGCAAATTTTAAGAATTGAAATTTGTATCAATTATCTTTCCCGACCACATGCTATGGAGACTAGCATCATTACAGAAAGATCTGTAAAAATACAAACACATGGAGGCTACACATACATTACTTAATCACGAGTGATCACTGACGAAATCAAGAGGAATCAAAACACCTAGAACCAATGACCATGGATAAACGTGACCCCAAAACCTATGGATGCGCAACAGCAGTTCTAAGATGAACGTTTATAGCAACACAATACTACCTTCAGAAACAGGAAACATCTCGAATAAACACCTAAACTGCACCTAATCAATTGAGAAAGAAGAACAAAACCACAAAGTTACAGAGGAAAGAAATCATAAAGATCAGATCAGAGAATAATTGAAAAGACATGAAGGAAACGATAGCAAAGATCAACAAAAGCAAAAGCTGGTTCTTATTTGAGAAGATAAACACAATTGATACTGTTACCAGACTCAAAAAAAAAGGAGAAGACTCAAATCAACAGAATTAGAAAACCATAATTCAAAATCGTCATGTAACAAAGTGTAATTGCGGCTCTTAGAATACCGGAAAGATGGAAACAACCTAAGTGTCCATCATCGGTGAATGGATAAAGAAGATGTTGCCACATATATACAATGGAATATTACTCAGCCATAAACGAAATTAAATTTGAGCTATTTGTAATGAGGTGGGATACACCTAGAGTCTTTCATACAGAGTGAAGTAGGTCATAAGAGACAGACAAATAACATATGCTAACACATATATTGGAATTTAAGAAAAAAAGTGTCCCATGAAGACCTAGGGGTAATGACAGGAAAGTAAAGACACAGACCTACTAGAGAATGGACTTGAGGATATTGGGAGGGAGAAGGGTACGCTGTGACAAAGCGAGAGGATGCATGGACAATATATACACGACCAACGTACGGTAGTTAGCTAGTGGGAAGCAGCCGCATATGCACAGAGAGATCAGCTTGTGCTATGTGACCCCCTGGAGTAGTTGAATAGGGAGGGTGGAGGGAGGAGATCAGGAGGGAAGAGATATGGTAACATATGTATATGTATAAAACTGTACACTTTGTTATAAAGCAGAAACTAACACACTATTTAAATCAATTATAATTCAATAAAGATGTAAAAAAATAGAATTAGAAATGAAAAGAAGTAACAACTGACACTGCAGAAATACAAAGATCATGAGATTACTACAAGCAACTCTATGCCAATAAAATGGACAACCTGGAAAAAATGGACAAATTCTTAGAAATGCACAACATGCCAAGACTGAACAGGAAGAAATAGAAAATATGAACAGACCAATCACAAGCACTGAAATTGAAACTGTGATTAAAATCTTTGGACAAACAAAGCCCAGATCTAGATAGCTTCACAGGCGAATTCTACCAAACATTTAGAGAAGAGCTAACACCTGTCCTTCTCAAACTCTTCCAAAATATAGCAGAGGGAGGAGGCCTCCCAAACTCCTTCTATGAGTCCCACCATCACCTTGATACCAAAACCAGACAAGGGATGTCACAAAGAAAGAAAACTACTGGCCTATATCACTGATGAACGTAGATGCAAAAATCCTCAACAAAATACTTGCAAACAGAATCCAACAGCACATTGAAAAGGATCATACACCATGATCAAGTGGGGTTTATTCCAGGAATGCAAGGATTCTTCAATATATGCAAATCAATCACGTGATACACCATATTAACAAATTGAAGGAGAAAACCATATGATCATCTCAATAGATGCAGAGAAAGCTTTTGACAAATTCAACACCAATTTATGATAAAAACCCTCGAGAAAGTAGGCATAGAGGGAACTTTCTTCAACATAATAAAGACCATATATGACAAACCCACAGCCAACATCGTCCTCAGTGTTGAAAAACTGAAACCATTCCACTAAGATCAGGAACAAGACAAGGTTGCCCACTCTCACCACTCTTATTCAACATAGTTTTGGAAGTTTTAGCCACTGCAAATCAGAGAAGAAAAGGAAATAAAAGGAATCCAATTCAGCAAAAGAAGTAAAGCTGTCACTGTTTGTAGATGACATGATACTATACATAGAGAATCCTAAAGATGCTACCGGAAAAGAAGAAGAGTTAAGCAATGAATTTGGTAAAGTAGCAGGATACAAAATTAAAGCACAGAAATCTCTGGCATTCCTATACACTAATGATGAAAAATCTGAAAGTGAAATCAGGAAAACACTCCCATTTACCATTGCAAGAAAAAGAATAAATATCTAGGAATAAACCTACCTAAGGAGACAAAAGACCTGTATGCAGAAAAGTATAAGACACTGATGAAAGAAATTAAGGATGATACAAATAGATGGAGAGATATACCATGTTCTGGATTGGAAGAATCAACATTGTGAAAATGACTCTACTACCCAAAGCAATCTACAGATTCAATGCAATCCCTATCAAACTACCACTGGCAGTTTTCACAGAACTAGAACAAAAAATTTCACAATTTGGAAACAGAAAAGACCCTGAATAGCCAAAGCAATCTTGAGAACGAAAAACGGAGCTGGAGGAATCAGGCTCCCTGACCTTCAGACTATACTAGCAAAGCTACAGTAATCAAGACGGTATGGTATCTGGCACAAAAAACAGACATATAGTTCAATGGAAGCTGATAGAAAACCCAGAGATAAACCCACACAATAAGGTCACCTTATCTTTGATAAAGGAGGCACGAATGTACAGTGGAGAATGGACAGCCTCTTCAATAAGTGGTGCTGGGAAAACTGGACAGGTACATGTAAAAGTATGAGATTAGATCACTCCCTAACACCATACACAAAAAGAAGCTCAAAATGGATTAAAGACCTAAATGTAAGGCCAGACACTATCACACTCTTAGAGGAAACCATAGGCAGAACACTCTATGACATAAATCACAGCAAGATCCTTTTTGACCCACCTCCTAGAGTAATGGAAATAAAAACAAAAATAAACAAATGGGACCTAATGAAACTTCAAAGCTTTTGCACAGCAAAAGCAACCATAAACAAGACCAAAAGACAACCCTCAGAATGGGAGAAAATATTTGCGAATGAAGCAACTGACAAAGGATTAATCTCCTAAATTTATAAGCAACTCATGCAGCTCAATAAGAAAAAAGCAAAAATCCCAATCCAAAGATGGGCAGAAGACCTAAATAGACATTTCTCCAAGGAAGATACACAGACTGCCAACAAACACATGAAAGAACGCTCAACATCATTAATCATTAGAGAAAAGCAAATCAAAATTACAATGAGATATCATCTCACACCAGTCAGAATGGCCATCATCAAAAAATCTAGAAGCAATAAATGCTGGAGAGGGTGTGGAGAGCAGGGAACACTCTTGCACTACTGGTGCGAATATGAATTGGTACAGCTACTATGGAGAACAGTATGGAGGTTCCTTAAAAAACTACAAATAGAACTACCATATGACGCAGCAATCCCACTACTGGGCATATACCCTGAGAAAACCATAATTCAAAAAGAGTCATTACCAAAATGTTCATTGCAGTTCTATTTACCATAACCCGGAGATGGAAACAACCTAAGTGTCCATCATCGGATGAATGCATAAAGAAGATGTGGCACATATATACAATGGAATATTCCTCAGCCATAAAAAGAAACGAAATTGAGCTATTTGTAATGAGGTGGATGGACCTAGAGTCTGTCACACAGAGTGAAGTAAGTCAGAAAGAGAAAGACAAATACCGTATGCTAACACATATATATGGAATTTAAGGAAAAAAAATGTCATGAAGAACCTAGGGGTAAGACAGGAATAAAGACACAGACCTACTAGAGCATGGACCTGATGATATGGGGACGGGGAAGTGTAAGTTGTGACAAAGTTAGAGAGAGGCATGGACATATAGACACTACCAAACGTAAAATAGATAGCTAGTGGGAAGGAGCCGCATAGCACTTGGAGATCAGCTCGGTGCTTTGTGACCACCTAGATGGGTGGGATAGGGAGGGTGGGAGGGATGGAGATGCAAGAGGGAATAGGTATGGGAACATATGTATATGTATAACTGATTAACTTTGTTATAAAGAAGAAACTAACACACCATTTTAAAGCAATTGTACTCCAATAAAAATGTAAAAAAAAAATCTTAAAAAAAGAAAAAGGGACTTCCCTGGTGATGCAGTGGTTAAGAACCCTCCTGACAATTCAGGGGACACGGGTTCAAGCCCTGGTCCAGGATCATCCCACATACCACAGAGCAAGTAAGCTCGTGCGCCTAGAGCTCGTGCTCCACAGTAAGAGAAACCACGCACACCGCAATGAAGAGTAGCCCCCGCTCACCGCAACTAGAGAAAGCCCGTGTGCAGCAGTGAAGACCCAGTGCAGCCAATAAATAAATAAATTTATTTTTAAAAAAAGAGTTGAGGTCCACAGCTGAGCCCCCCATCCCCTGCCATTCTTTCTTGACTTGAGGGTCCAATTCCTTTCAGTGAGGGCCACTCCCTTCATCCCTTCAGGTAGACTTTCTTTCCTCAGGGAGCTTCAGACAATCTAGCTCTCAGGCCAGAAAAGGACCTGGATGGATCTTGTCTTCAGGTGGCCCCACTCCTGTCTGAGAGCTGACCAGCTTCTTCCTGGGGAAGGAGGCTGCAGTTCTGGAGGAGGAAATGCACAATCACATTTTTGGTCTCTTGGGGGAAGATGGGGGTGGGAAACAAAGCAACAGTGACTTTTTTTTAACATCTTTATTGGAATATAATTGCTTTACAATGGTGTGTTAGTTTCTGTTGTATAACAAAGTGAATCAGCTATACATATATATACATCCCCATATCTCCTCCTTCTTGCATCTCCCTACCACCCTCCCTATCCCACCTCTATAGATGGACACAAGAGTGACATCTATATTTGGTTATTCAGGGGACAGGCAGTTGTATGGATAGCCCCAGATAATGGACTGATAGCCTAGCCATGACAAACTAAATCAAACCCATCACCTCCCCATATTTACCAAAGGACATTTCCAGTTTCAAAATCAACCAAAACCCAGGGAGCCCTCAAATTAAGTAAAATTGGGTGGTGGGAGGGGCACACAACGAGGGGCATGCACGAGGATGCCTACCCCCCCCCCCCCCCGCCAACAACACCTTACATTGCATCACCACTGCCGACCCTCTCCCGTGCTCTCCACTGCCAGCAATGGTGGGTGTGGGCCCCAGGCTCCAGCACCAACTTTTCAGAGCTAGTTGATTTGGCAGCTGTGTGGCTGACAGGGTCTTGGTATTCTGGTCTAGTGTCAGGCCTGAACCTCTGAGGTGGGAGAGGCAAGTTCAGGACGTTGGACCACCAGAGACCTCCCAGCCCCAGGTAATATCAGTAAGTGAGAGCTCACCCAGAGATCTCCATCTCAATGCTAAGAACCAGCTCCATCCAATGGCTAGCAAACTCCAGTGCTGGATGGTCCATGCCAAACAACTAGCAGGACAGGAACAAAACTCCACCCATTAGCAGAGAGGCTTCCTAAAATCATACTAAGTTAACTGACACCACAAAACACACCACCAGATGCGGTCCCGCCCACCAGAAAGACAAGATCCAGCCTCACCCACCGGAACACAGGCACCAGTCCCCTCCACCAGGAAGCCTACACAACCCACTGAAACAACCTCACCCACAGGGTGAGGGAACTCCACCAAAAACAATGGGAACTATGACCCTGCAGCCTGCACAAAGGAGACCCCAAACACAGTAAGTTAAACAAAATGAGAAGACAGAGAAATATGCAGCTGATGAAGCAGTCAGGTAAAAACTGACCAGACCAAACAAATGAAGAGGAAATAGGCAATCTACCTGAAAAGGAATTCAGAGTAATGGTAGTTAAGATGATCCAAAATCTTGTAAATAGAATGGAGAAAATAGAAGCAATGTTTAACAAGGACTTAGAAGAACTAAAGAGCAAAGAAACAATGATGAACAACACAATAAATGAAATTAAAAATTCTCTAGAAGGAATCAATAGCAGAATAACTGAGGCAGAAGAACGGATAAGTGACCTGGAAGATAAAATAGTGGAAATAACTACCACAGAGCAGAATAAAGAAAAAAGAATGAAAAGAATTGAGGACCATCTTAGAGATGTCTGGGACAACAGTAAACACAACAACATTTGAATTATAGGGGTCCCAGAAGAAGAAGAGGAAAGGAAAGGGTCTGAGAAAATATTTGAAGAGATTATAGTTGAAAATTTCCCTAACATGGGAAAGGAAATAGTCAAGTCCAGGAAGCACAGAGAACCCCATACAGGATAAAGCTAGGAGAGACATGCCAAGACACAAAGTAATCAAACTATCAAACTTTAAAATAAGAGACAATATTAAAAGCAGCAAGGGAAAAGCAACAAATAACATACAAGGGAACCCCCATAAGATTATCAGATGATCTTTCAGCAGAAACTCTGCAAGCCAGAAGAGAGTGGCAGGACATGTTTAAAGTGATGAAAGGGAAAAACCTACAACCAAGATTACCCAGCAAGGATCTCATTCAGATTTGATGGAGAAATTGAAAACTTTACAAACAAGCAAAAGTTAAGAGAATTCAGCACCACCAAACCAGCTTTAGAACAAAAGCTAAAGGAACTTCTCTAGGCAGAAAACACAAGAGAAAGAAAAGACATACAAAAGCAAACCCAAACCCTAAACAATTAAAAAAATGGTAATAGGAACATACATAGGAATACATACATTCCTATGTATTAATAGGAACATACATTTACTTCCTTAAAAGTAAATGGATTAAATGCTCCAATCAAAAGACATAGACTGACTGAATGGATACAAAAACAAGATCTGCATATATGCTGTCTAAAAGAGATGCACTTCAGACCTAGGGACACATATAGACTGAAAGGGATGGGATGGAAAAAGATATTCCATGCAAATGGAAATCAAGAGAAAGCTGGAGTAGCAATACTCATATCAGACAAAATAGACTTTAAAATAAAGACTATTACAAGAGATAAAGAATGACACTACATAAAGATCAAGGGATAAATCCAAGAAGCAGATATAACAATTATAAATATATATGCACCCAACAGGAGCACCTCAATACATAAGGCGACTGATAATAGCCATAAAAGGGGAAATCGACAGTAACACAATTATAGTAGATGACTTTAAAACCCCACTTTCACGAGTGGACAGATCATCCAAAATGAAAATAAATAAGGAAACACAAGCTTTAATAGACACATTAAACAAGTTGAACTTAATTGATATTTATAGGACATTCCATCCAAAATCAACAGATTAGACTTTCTTCTCAAGTGCTCATGGAACATTCTCCAGAATAGATCATGTCTTGGGTCACAAATCAAGCCTTGGTAAATTTAAGAAAATTGAAATCATATCAAGTATCTTTTCTGACAATAACGCTATGAGACTAGATATGAATTACAGGAAAAAACCTGTAAAAATTACAAACACATGGAGGCTAAACAGTACACTACTAAATAACCAAGAGATCACTGAGGAAATAAAAAAATACGTAGAAAAAAATGACAATGAAAAAACGATGACCCAAAACCTATGGGATGCAGCAAAAGAATTTCTAAGAGGGAAGTTTATCACAATACAATCCTACCTCAGGAAACAAGAAAAATCTCAAATAAATAACCTAACTTTACACCTAAAGCAATGAGAGAAAGAAGAACAAAAAACCCCCCAAAGTAAGCAGAAATCATAAAGATCAGGTGAGAAATCAATGAAAAAGAAATGAAGGAAATGATAGCAAAGATCAATAAAACTAAAATCAAATTCTTTGAGAAGATAAACAAAATTGATAAACCATTACCCAGACTCAGCTGGAAAAAGAGGGAGAAGACTCAAATCAAGGAGAAGTAACAATTGACATTGCAGAAATACAAAAGATCATGAGAAATTACTACAAGCAACTATATGCTAATAAAGGGGACAACCTGGAAGAAATAGACAAATTCTTAGAAAAGCACAACCTTCCGAGACTGAAACAGGAAGAAATAGAAAATATGAACAGACCAATCACAAGCACAGAAATTGAAACCGATTAAAAACCTTCCAACAAACAAAAGGCCAGAGCAGATGGCTTCACAGGCAAATTCTATTAAACATTTAGAGAAGAGATAACACCTATCCTTCTCAAACTCTTCCAAAATATAGCAGAGGGAGGAACACTCCCAAACTCCTTCTATGAGGCCACCATCACCTTGATACCAAAACCAGACAAGGATGTCACAAAGAAAGAAAACTACAGGCCAATATCACTGATGAACATAGATGCAAAAATCCTCAACAAAATACTAGCAAACAGAATCCAACAGCACATTAAGAGGATCATACACCATGATCAAGTGGGGTTTATTCAAGGAATGCAAGGATTCTTCAATATACGCAAATCTATCAATGTGATAAACCATATTAACAAATTGAAGGAGAAAAACCATATGATCATCTCAATAGATGCAGAGAAAGATTTTGACAAACTTCAACACCCATTTATGATAAAAATCCTGCAGAAAGTAGGCATAGAGGGAACTTTCCTCAACATAATAAAGACCATATATGACAAGCCCACAGCAAACATCATCCTCAATGGTGAAAAACTGAAAGCATTTCCACTAAGATCAGGAACAAGACAAGGTTGCCCACTCTCACCACTCTTATTCAACATAGTTTTGGAAGTTTTAGCCACAGCAATCACAGAAGAAAAGGAAATAAAAGGAATCCAAATCGGAAAAGAAGAAGTAAAGCTGTCACTGTTTGCAGATGACATGATCCTATACATAGAGAATCCTAAAGGTGTTACCAGAAAACTACTAGAGCTAATCAATGAATTTGGTAAAGTAGCAGGATACAAAATTAATGCACAGAAATCTCTGGCATTCCTATATACTAAGGATGAAAAATCTGAAAGTGAAATCAAGAAAACA
This sequence comes from Tursiops truncatus, assembly GCF_011762595.2. Classification (NCBI taxonomy): domain Eukaryota; kingdom Metazoa; phylum Chordata; class Mammalia; order Artiodactyla; family Delphinidae; genus Tursiops; species Tursiops truncatus. The sequence goes on from NW_022983408.1 coordinate 9,114, forward strand.
CTCCCATTTACCATTGCAACAAAAAGAAAAAAATATCTAGGAATAAACCTACCTAAGGAGACAAAAGACCTGTATGCAGAAAATTATAAGACACTGATGAAAGAAATTAAAGATGATACAAATAGATGGAGAGATATACCATGTTCTTGGATTGGAAGAATCAACATTGTGAAAATGACTCTACTACCCAAAGCAATCTATAGATTCAATGCAATCCCTATCAAACTACCACTGGCATTTTTCACAGAACTAGAACAAAAAATTTCGCAATTTGTATGGAAACACAAAAGACCCTGAATAGCCAAAGCAATCTTGAGAACGAAAAACGGAGCTGGAGGAATCAGGCTCCCTGACCTCACACTATACTACAAAGCTACAGTAATCAAGACGGTATGGTACTGGCACAAAAACAGAAAGATAGATCAATGGAACAAGATAGAAAACCCAGAGATAAACCCACGCACATATGGACACCTTATCTTTGATAAAGGTGGCAGAAATGTACAGTGGAGAATGGACAGCCTCTTCAATAAGTGGTACTGGGAAAACTGGACAGGTACACGTAAAAGTATGAGATTAGATCACTCCCTAACACCATACACAAAAAGAAGCTCAAAATGGATTAAAGACCTAAATGTAAGGCCAGAAACTATCAAACTCTTAGAGGAAAACATACGCAGAACACTCTATGACATAAATCACAGCAAGATCCTTTCTGACCCACCTCCTAGAGTAATGGAAATAAAAAAAAAATAAGCAAATGGGACCTAATGAAACATAAAAGCTTTTGCACAGCAAAGGAAACCATAAACAAGACCAAAAGACAACCCTCAGAATGGGAGAAAATATTTGCAAATGAAGCAACCGACAAAGGATTAATCTCCAAAATTTACAAGCAGCTCATGCAGCTCAATAACAAGAAAACAAACAACCCAATCGAAAAATGGGCAGAAGATCTAAATAGACATTTCTCCAAAGAAGATATGCAGGCTGCCAACAAACACATGAAAGAATGCTCAACATCATTAATCATTAGAGAAATGCAAATCAAAACTACAATGAGATATCATCTCACAGCAGTCAGAATGGCCATCATCCAAGAATCTAGAAACAATAAATGCTGGAGAGGGTGTGGAGAAAAGGGAACACTCTTGCACAGCTGGTGGGAATGTGAATTGGTTCAGCCACTATGGAGAACAGTATGGAGGTTCCTTAAAAAACTACAAATAGAACTACCATATGACGCAGCAATCCCACTACTGGGCATATACCCTGAGAAAACCATAATTCAAAAAGAGTCATGTACCAAAATGTTCATATGCAAGCTCTATTACAATAGCCTGGAGATGGAACAACCTAAGTGCCCATCATCAGGTGATGGATAAAGAAGATGTAGCACATATATACAATGGAATATTACTCAGCCATAAAAAGAAACGAATTGAGCTATTTGTAATGAGGTGTATAGACCTAGAGTCTGTCATACAGAGTGAAGGTAAGTCAGAAAGAAAAAGACAAATACCATATGCTAACACATATATATGGAATTTAAGAAAAAAAATGTCATGAAGAACCTAGGGGTAAGGCAGGAATAAAGACGCAGACCTACTAGAGAAAGGTCTTGAGGTTATGGGGAGGGGGGAAGGGTGAGCTGTGACAGGGCGAGAGAGAGTCATGGGACATATACACACTAACAAACGTAGTAAGGTACATAGCTAGTGGGAAGCAGCCGCATGGCACAGGGATATTGGCTCGGTGCTTTGTGACAGCCTGGAGGGGTGGATAGGAGGGTGGGAGGGAGGGAGACGCAAGAGGGAAGAGATATGGGAACATATGTATATGTATAAGTGATTCACTTTGTTATAAAGCAGAAACTAACACACCATTGTAAAGCAATTATACCCCAATAAAGATGTTAAAAAAAAAGATAAAGAAAAAGAAAAGCAGTCCGTTATCTCTTTAAATATATATATATATTTTTTTTGCGGTACACGGGTCTCTCACTGCTGTGGCCTCTCCCGTTGCGGAGCGCAGGCTCCGGACGCGCCAAGCTCAGCAGCCGTGGCTCACGGGCCTAGCCGCTCCGCGGCATGTGGGATCTTCCCGGATCGGGGCACGAACCCGTGTCCCCTGCATCGGCAGACAGACTCTCAACCACTGCGCCACCAGGGAAGCCCCTCTTTAAAATTTTTTAAAATCTTTGTATTTAATTTCTTTAAACTGATATGTAATTTTACGTAAATGCACAGGGTTTATTTCAAATGTAGTATTGTTTTTCTTCTTACCTGTCCCTTTCCTTTCTTCTCATATCTTTACCCACATTACCCCTCCACCTTTAGCTGTTATTAACAGCCTTCTATGGAGAAAAAGAACCATAGACAATGTTAGTAGATAAATGATAGATTGAGAAAAATATCAGTAATGCAGATGACAGAGTTAATATCACTAATATTCAAAGAGGTCTTACAAATTCACAAGAAAAAAGATCAACCACCCATCAGAAAAGAAATGGGCAAAGATTCGAAGAGATGATTAATGGAGAAGCAAATTCATAGTTAAACCATAAGTGGACAAGAGGTTCAAACTCACTAGCAGCCAGGGAAACACAAAAAAGTAACAATGAATATTGCTTTACACCTGTCAGATTAGAAAAAAAAAATCACTGGCAGGGATGTGAGGGCAAAAGGCACTTTCACTCTTTGCTGTGGAAGTGTGAATTATACACACAATCTGGCAACATCTATCACAATTTAAAAAATATATATATATACCCTTTAAAATTTTACAAAGCCATTCACTTAAGAACTGTGTATTTTACTGTACATAAATTACACCTGAGTGAAAATAAACAAAATTTAAAAAATACATTTACCTTTGCCCCCTTGTAACTCCTTCCTGGAAAATCTATCTCATGAACTAGAACCACCAGTCTATACAAAAGGAAATTGGTACAGAAAACGTTTATTATAATATTGTTGTGCCAGAAGAAAGTAGGAAATAAAAATGCCCACAAATGGAGGCATGCTTGAATGTGGCATAACACTACAGAATATTGTGCAGTAATTAAAAGGAGTACATCAGATTACGTAGATGACCTGGAGGTATATTTATACATATAGTACATTATATATTTAATTTATATTACATATTTATATAAATAGTATATTTTAATATATTTATATATTTGTATATCTTATATATATTTATATATCAGATATATATGTGTTTGTCCCCTCTGAGTTACTTTCTTCTAAGTATTATTTTTGTCTCTAATCCTTGGATTTCCTCAGATGTTTGCTTGTCTGCTCGTGTTGACGTGCAGGTCACTAATATTGATGGGAAGTTCTGTGCTTGTGGGTGACCTTGTTGACCTGTGGGTCTCATAGAATGACCTGGTTGGGCCCATTTTTTTAGGGAAATTCCATGTCATTATCTCTAAGTCTTTCCCCTTTGGGCTAGGCCAATCTCCAGAGAAGAAAACTCCAATACCGCCCCAGTTCCAGTGGTATTACCTGCGCTGCCAGAATTCAGCGAACAAGAGGAGGAATAGGGTTGTAGTGTCAACATTCAGTATGTAGACAGATTTTTGCCTATTTTCCAGTTTTTGATAAGATACTTCCTGCCCACAGCTGTACCTGGTGTCTGCCCTGTGTTCTCTCTAGGAAGAACAGTCCTTCAGTCTTTGGATGGTACTGAAGAGGAGAATCTGGACATCTGTTTGCTTACGACTAGGCTCTCAACCTCATTCTGTTTTCAGCATCACCCTCAGTCCTGAAACTTTCGGGGTTTCTGCTGAGTAAAGTAGGTTGCATTTTGGGTTTTCCCACTGTTGACTTTGGATTCCACTTTCTCATGTCTACCACTCAGTTACCAATACATCCTACTGTGCTCCAGCTTCCAAAATATGGTGGCTGTCATTTCCTCTCCTGCTGTCTTCATTTTTTTGGTTTATGCCTTTTAAAAAGTCTTTTTGAGATCTATGGATGAATGAAAGATTTACACAGAAAATAGCACACGTATAATTCTATTTGTTTGAAGTTTAAGAAAGGTAATAATAATCTGTGGTGATAGATATTAAAAATAATGGTACCCTTGGGCAGGGGAAGAGAGTCCTGGTAAATGGCACATGAGAGCTTTCTGAGATGCTGGAAATATTTTGCATCTTGACAGGTGATAGTTACACCAAAGCATCATATGTAAAAATCAATCTCAGTAAATTAAGATTCATGCATTTTACTGTGTAGTATTGAAGGATATTTTAAAAGAAAATAAATAGAAATAATTTGTTTCGTGCACAAAAAAGTCTTTTTGTATTTATTTTTGGGTAGAGTTTGGGGACGGTTAGGAGATAATTTGAGTGTTCAGTCCATTATTTTAAGTTATAAAACCCCAACTTTACTTCTTACCAAATATCTCTTAAAATTGTCCAGTCTGTGTGTTGGCAATGGCCGTAGTGTGTCTCTCCACCCCACAGAGCACTGGTTCTCCGTCCTGGTTGGCTCTTCAGAATCACCTTGGAGCTTATTGAAACATGTAGACACCTGGGCCCCACTCCCAGAAGTTCTGATTTCAAGCTTGGAGTGGGGACCAGGAATTTGTATTTAACATGTTCCACTAATGCTGATTGAAGACCATTGGCAGTAGAGAAACTTCCTGTACAACTCCTCTTTGGTGGTCAATTAGATCTTAGTTTACATTTTCATTGGCAGTCTGTGCAAGTAATTAAATGATCCTGAATGTTAGGAAGTGAGTTAATATATATAACTCCAATCTGTGTTCTGGGGAACCTTCTGTTATTGTTTGTAGTTCTGCTTTTTGAGATTACACCCCTCATGTGTGGTTACTATTCATATGACTAGCCTTCAAACATTGAAGGCAGCTGCTATTTTTACTTCTCCTTCCGGCCTTCTCTTTTCTTGGGTGAATTCTTCTGTTCCTTCTACCTAGAGCATGGTTTTCAGGCCATTCACAATCCTGTGCAGCTACTTCTGACAACCAGTGCCAGTTTGTCAACATCCTTCATGGAGACGTGGTGTTCCAAATGGACCCCTCTATTATGGGGGTATGAGTTTCAGAGCGCCGGGTGGTTCTTATGTCCCTAGAGTCAGACTTTACATTAATGTGGCCATGGATTATCCTGTTTTGTTTCATTTTTGTTTTTAAAGTCCTTTATTACTGGTTCAGTTTGATCTTGGATCCAGACACCCTCTCCCAGTGAGATATTCCGTCTAGATTCCTTAAGTCAGGTCTCTCACTGCTACACTCAGTAATGGACTCTCTAACAATGTGTTGAATGAATAAATAGATGGATGAGTGAATGAATAAAGTAACTTTAACAGGAAGTTGAAGGGACTTTTCTGGATGCCATGGAATTTTGGCAAAACCCTAAGGATGAGGATATTAAGTGAAAGTTACCTTCACTTCTCAAAGAGAGGTACTAGAATAGATGATGCAACATGTGTTTATCCACATTACAAAGATAGATGCTAGACATACCTATGCCAGACTTACTAGAAAATATTAGAACAAGTTCAGTGGCCATCAACTCCTTCTCCTACCTTCAGACTTTATGACTATCTATTTGAAATGATTATCGGGGAGTCATTGGGAAAGGAGAGTTCAGCCTAATGGGAGATGGTATGGTGTTTTCTCGCTTCTCTCTGTGGTTATTCCACACTCCACCACTTGTCTTCTTACTTTCTTACTGGTGGCTTGCTGAGATGCAGCATCCTGTGGCTCCATCTTGGTGTAGCCACAGGGAAGGAGAGAGGTGAGAGTTCTTGGGGAACTGGGACCTGGGAGACTTACATGAAACATACTGAAGTCCATGTCTTACCAGGTCATGCTAAAGGTGGAATGTTAGTTGGCAGACTGTGATGGCAGGTCTAGGAGTAAAAGGTGTCAACAAGCAGATAGCACTCTCTGCATTTGGAGAAGCAAGGACGGGTAAATGGATACTATGAACAGTCACCAGGCTTAAGCAGTCTTGATAGGAGGTCACCCAAGAGATGAGGGACTACAACATGAAGAGGGTTTGGAGATAAACTGGTTGGGCATGAATTAGAAAGGAGGAGGCATGCAAGTTATGCAGAGAGTACATTGCCCACATCAGAGAACCATACAGTATGGAGGCTTGTGTAGGGATACTTCCAAAGGACCTGCCAATGCTCCCGACCAGGTGCAAGGTAGGGAGCCTGACATGTGGAGAAGATCTCTATAGCCAAGGGGCAATCACAAACAGTACTAGCTAAGTAAATTGATGCTTCCCTATTTTCTCTAATCCCTCCTTCTCCTACTTTGTCACATTGAAGGGATGAAGCAAAGGAAGGGTGGAACAGCTCACAGCCCCCTTCCTCATTGCAAGGCCTCAAGCTACAGTTTTGGTAGAAACTGCAAGGATAATTGATACTTGGAATTGCATACGAGATTGGGTTGTGACTTGGAGTAGATTGAACTTGACTTTTCAATAGCTAACAATGAGTCATTATCAAAATGAGATTGTTCTTATTATTGAAAGTGTTTGATCTGCCTGAGAGTTTTCTAGGGGTAGGGGCCAAGCAATTTTGAAGGAAAGTAGAAAAATGAAGTTCTTTCATATTTGGACCTCAAAAGCTCAGCATATTTAATATTAAATGAATGAATGGATTCAGGATTAGTGGTAATGGATTCCTATCATTGCACACTCCAAATCCCAGTTTCTCAGACTCCTGAGGTCCTTGTGGTCAGAAATGCCATTCATTCATTCATTCATTCATTCTCTTATTCATTCAACTTTTAATTGGCTTCTCAGCTTGTGCCTAGCATTGACATAGGCCCTGGGGGGTCCTAAATGAGTGAGCTGGACCTCTGACACCCAGGAGCTTGCCTTGCCATTGAAGGAGGAATTTTGAAAGATTGAGCTCTGAAGAGCTCATTGGCTCTGAAAGATGCCTCACACCTGAGTTGGGAGAGGACTGGGGTGTCAGCTCAAGATGGGAGTGCTATCATTCAGAGATCAGGTTTCCTGACTCTCTGCTCTGGCCCTGGCTTGCTCATTCATTCATTCATTCAAGAAATCTGTGTGAAGCACCTCCCTACTTTTAGGGTAATCTGATTGGCATCCTCCTTAGAGGGGCATCCCTGATGGGTAGATCTTCCAGCGTGACAAGCCTATTTCTCACTCTCTGAGAAATTCAGATAACAAAGAGATAGAGGTGTGGGTTAAATGTTTTGGAATCTGTATTTTCTATTAACTCTCCAACTTTTCCAGTTGCTCCCTGGTGCTGTGTTTACCTCAGACCAGAACTAATTCTCGAAAACAAGGCAGATTCCACTTGCTGGAGTCAGAACACTGAGGGCCTGAACATCTGCAGGGAAATGAGGAAGGCTCTGTGACAGTTATGGTGTTCCCCCCCAACCATCGGAAACCAATGTTTATCAGATAAACCAAACCATTGTTTATCTGAAATTCAAGTTTAACTGGGCAGCCTGTATGTTAATTTGTAAATCTGACATCCTTACCTAGGAAGGGTTCTCTTTGACCTAAGAAAGACCATGAGACTCATCTCTCGGGTTTTCAAGAACCTCTTCCCCTACAAATATTCTCTTCACCCCAGTAGGTGGGGCCCAGCTGGACCCTGCTGATGACCTTTCACAGCAAGCCTTTGTGGATGGTGCAGTGTGAAGACCTTACCCAGGGACCAGGAGACCTGGGTTCTAGACCATAGTCTGCCACCAACAGTTCTGTGACTCTGCACAGGACAGTTTGCCTTTCTGGACATTTCCCTATTTAGAAATTCAAAAGTCACAGGTGGATTTAGCTTCAGAGTGCAATCAGGGCTGGAGCATTTGGCATTTGTCTACTCTGTACCCAGTTAGGGCTGTATCTGTGTGTGTGTGTGTGTGTGTGTATGCACGTGCTCGCACGTGCATGTGTGTGTTGAGGGATGCATGAGATCCCAAAATGCCCCAGATAATGCAGGACTTAAAAAGCCATGCTTTTTTGATTTTGTAGTTTGGAAATGACTCCTGTACTGACAGACAGTGGGGGGATGAGGAGCAGTTAGAGGCCCTGTCCTATTCTGTCTTAGTTTACCTCTCTCAGAATGACCCCACCCTCATACCTCCTGGCTCCTTGGAGAAAACAAAAGGTCTTTTCTATGTTCTTAGAATACAGCAGGCTCGCAAAAAATAACAAAAGCACAATGGCAGACTGTTGAGCTGAGATTGAAAAGGTTCTGCCATGGCGGCCCAGTGTCCACCCAGCTGCCTGGGGATCAGGTCGTCCCGTCTGGGAGGCTGCTCCCAACAGCCCTGTCTATTCATCCATTCAGTCTTGTTCTGAAGCATAAAGGAAAGACGAGGGGCAGCTCTATACAGAATTCGAAGGGAAGCCAGAGAAATGACTGCAACAAGAGGAGAGAAAAGTGCTTCCTTCAAGTGCTGCTTTTATCCCTCACTCTCAGGTCACGGACATTCAGCAGGACAGAGAGAGAACTGAGATAAGCTGGACAAAGGCTGTGCCAGGGCTGGAAAACCAGCCAGCGCATCCTCAGAACTGCCTGGGGGGACAGAGTGACAGCATCAGGAGGGTCGAGATGTCTGTCACACCGAAGGAGAACAGTAATGGCTCTTGGTTCTAGGAGAGAAACTGGTGTGTGTTGTGGACATTGTTGTTGTGTGGCCCTGAGATCCCTCTGGCCAGCTCTCCATGTGCACCCTCAGCTGCTGTGGGTTTTGCTGCAAACACTGGCACCTGTGCCCCTTTGTATATTGTCTTGGGAGGTGGAGTTGACTTGCCCAAAAGAGCTAGAGGGGCCTGGGAGTTCTATGCCCTTCCCCAAACTCTTCCCTTCCTTGCTAAGGACAGGTGTGGGAGTACAGAGCCTCAGCTCCCCAAGGTGGACAAGGGCTCCCCATGATATCAGGCTGAGACTGGGGCCCGCACTGAGATGTCCCTTACTTGGCTTCTTCCCCCTCAATATCCTGCTTCCCCCACTCTCTTACTGGTTTCCTCTTAATTAATGAATTATATAATTTATTAAGGAACTTATTATCTCTTAATCAACCATTTATATCTGAACTCTGGTCTCAGGGTCAGATTCTGATCATGATTACAATAGTGGGGCAACTCAGAGTTTGAACCCCAGGAGGACATTCCAGTTAACACTCCAGGTTCTCGGCAGGAAGCGGATCAGAGGAGCATCAGCTTCAACCAGAAATAGAATTATCAAAATAGAATTATCATTTATTTATTATTTATTTGTTTTTGCGGTATGCAGGCCTCTCATTGTTGTGGCCTCTCCCGTTGTGGAGCACAGGCTCCGGACAGCGCAGGCTCAGCGGCCATGGCTCACGGGCCCAGCTGCTCCGTGGCATGTGGGATCTTCCCGGACCGGGGCACAAACCTGTGTCCCCTACATTGGCAGGCAGACTCTCAACCACTGTGCCACCAGGGAAGCACTTATCCTTTATTTTGAACTGTATTGTTCTGGGTATTAACATTTACAGGTGTTATAATATTATTAGAACATGTTTTTATCCATATAAATTATACTCTTTTTTTTTGTATATAATGCCTTTTTGTCTTGAATTCTACTTTGTCTATAACTCCCAGGTGGTGGTTGTACGGGCTAGAACTATCATTTAGAAGACCCAGACGTCTCATGGAGGAAGAGGGGTGGATGCTAGGAGCAGGGGCTCCTAGAGGTCTGCATCACAATCTCTCACATTTGTGTCTTCACTTGGGGATCTTTGAAGTAATTTATACAGGAGACTCTAATTTACTGGTTAAGAGCACATGTTTTAGATTCAGACAGACCTGTGTTTCTGTCTCACTTCTGATTCTCAGCTAGCAGTGTGACCCAGGCAAGTATCAAACTGTCTGAGCCTTAGTTACCTCATCTATAAAATGCGACTAATGGTGGTTCATACTTCAGAGGGTAGTTGAAGGGTTAAATGAGCTCATGTGTGTACCTGCCTGCTGGTGGTGAGTGTGTTGTTTCTGGTCCCTGATTCTCAGTGTAAACATAAAATAGAAGCCCACAGTCTCTGTTTTAACCAGGATGTCGTTCCAAGGGGGGATATGCCAACTGCTAAATAATGCAGCCAGCCCATAATTTTTTCAAGAGTCGTTATGGCAACCATATTTTTTAAAGTCACTAAAAGTTGGCAAAGAACATGAAATTGTGACTGGGTGACAACCAAAAACGATGGGATGACATAAATAAACCTGGAAGAAAGGAGAGGAAGGAACTAAGAATACGAGATGCAGGTAGGGAAACACGTCCTCAGGTCAGGATAATTATATGTGTTTGAGCTGGGTTGGGAATCTGTCCCTGGTTTGAACAGAATGAAGGATGTGAATTTGGAATGGGCATTGTTACATGGTCTGCAGCCCTCCCTATCAAGGCTGCCTGAGCCATTCTTCCACTTGCTGGACACCCTGGAAGGAGAGGAGGGATTATCGCCCACCAACTGGAACAAAGGGTCCTGGCTTGAGCTTCTTAGTCCTGTGGCCCTCTTCCTTTTGCTTCTGACCCACCTGCCTGTGTCTCCACTGGGAGCTCCCTTGTGGGAGACATGCCTTCCTTGTCCTCTCTCCATAAATTCCCAATTAACTCCTAGCATTAGAGAAGTACTAGGTATCCACTGCCCAGGAGTGGGTCTCACTCAGGCCAGGAGAGCTCATGTCTGAAGCTGTCATGGTTGCAGGAGAAAATGAAAGGTCTGACAAGAGAAACGAAGGGTCTGCTTGTACTCTTTGCCCACCCCAGGTTCATTTTCTGCCCTTCTCTGCCCTGCTCTGTGCTTGGAGACTGACTTATAGATGGCATTTTTTTTGGCTTACGTGCCAGCTGGATTCTGGTTGGGTTTGAACCAATGGAAGGCACCTGAGACTGGAGGGCAGCAGGAGAGAGAGGTCAGGGTATACTACTCCCTGCTCTGACAGTGGCTCCATCCCTTCAGTAGTGTCCCCACCCCAGTGGCTCCAGCTCTTACTGGGCTCCTGTGTCACCATTTCCTTCTCTTGCTTTCCAGTCCTAAGGGTGATAAAGCTGCCCTTTGCTGCAGGTCTCTGGGAGACCAATCACCCCTTGTTGGTTCCCTTATCCCACCTACACCTCTGTAAATATGCTCGTCATTAAAGTCTTTTCATTTGAACCAGCTGAGTTGAATTCAATTCCTACTGATTCCAACTGGCACATGGAGAAAGAGTAAAGGCATCTAGGATATTAATTTAGTTTCTGAGGCAGCAGGGGTGCAGGTTAGAGGGGGAAGGAGGTATAACAAACCTGGGAGATATGGGAGAAGGACCCAGGAATCAAGCCAATAGCAGAGCTCGGTCACATGTGTCTAAATTACAGGTCATTGTTATTGGTCTGTGCTGGTGCTGAAACATGGGAGACATCCTCTGGGGAAGGAGGAGGCAGGGGTCTTTGCACAGTAGAAATATCCACACTGGGAGCAAAGTTGCATCTTCACTCTGGGGAATCTTTCTGCATCAGCAGGGCTCAGTACCAATGGGGTGGGAAACCCAGAGCTGTGCATGAGACCAGAACCAGCCAATAGGCTGAGAGTCATGAGAGCGAGCTAGTTCTGCCAGAAAAACTGGAGCAGGTAATATGGATGAAGGCAGGGAGGTTTAGGGTTACTCTCATGGTCTTAGTGAGGCCTGAGTAGGGATGAGATCTGGGGTAGGCAGGAATAGACACAAATCAACTGGTGATAAATGTATGATGGCAGAATCATAGCTTCATGAGTTATGCAGCCTTTAGCTGGCCTCTTTAGTGCTTGTAGGGGACGGAAAGGATTATTGTGATAAAGATGAGTAAAGAAAAAAAAGATGGGTAAAGACACTTGAAAGCAGTGTCTCTGGCACAGAAAGCACAATTGCAGAATATATTTAGGAAGTAAGTTGTCAGCGTGTTATGCTGGTACTATACATTTCACTGGATTTGGGTAAAGTCATCCTTGGGCCAGGCTCCCAGCTTCCTAGTCTTGTGTCAGAGGAGTTTCTTTTAAGTCTTTTATGAGATATCCAACTGGCAGTAGCCAGGGCATCATGGCTCTCATCTCCACCTCTGTTCCCTTTGTTGCTGATGACACAGGAATGCCTGGACACCACTCTCCCCCCACCCATTAGATGTTGCTGTCTCTCTCTTTGCATTAGCAAAGGCTGAAGGGGGCAGAGCCACATTTTCCTGTTCTGTCCTGTCCCTTAATCCCTTTCAGCACCTCCACAATAAAGTATAAGGGTAGGTAGGAGGTGTAAATTTTCAGTAAAAAAAGTCAAGTGTTTAAAATCTCACTTTATTTCCCTATTACTGAGATTAAATTAGCTCTTGAGCCTTGATTTCCACATTTTGGAGAAAACTTGATTTTGCCAATTCCCTACATACATGCATCTGTAATCTGGGGCTTTCTATTCTATTTCATTGGCCTATATGTTTATCCCTTCTGTGAATACCTCATTCTTCCAATTACTATAACTTTATAATAAATATTGCTCTCTGATAGACTAAGTCCCTTCTTCAAAGATGTGCCTTGGCTTGAATTTGGGATAAGTTTGTCAAGTTCACTACTGATTTTTGTTTCTGGATCTTGTAGCCAACTACCTTGCTGTACTCTCTTATTAATTTTATTAGGTTTTACTAGATTACTTTGGATTTTATTTGCAGACAATCATATTATCTGCAAATAATTACAATGGCATTCTTCATTTCTAATCCTTGTAATGTTTTGTTCCTTGTCTTATTAGGCTGACTTCTAGTACAGGTTGAATGGAAGGGATGAGAGGAGACATTCATATCTTGTTCTTGCTTTAAAAGGGTGCACCAGTTTCTGTTTAATGTTCATTGTGGGGCTCCCACTCACTCTTTTAGAAACTCTATTATCTACTCAAGGGATTTGTCTCTCCCAGGATCTGCCCCTCTCCCCTTGGCAGTACTTTCTCTAGTGCTAAGGAACTCCATCCATGAGAATGTCCTGGGGCTCCAGAAGGCTGTGCAAGGTAGCTATTGACATTGCAGTTCCCACAGCACAGCCCAGGGTGAGTTCTTTCTTCCTGAACTTCTCCCCATCTACATATTTTGCAGGCACACTTCTTCATCCTTCACATTTTCCAGTGAGCGCCTGTTGAATCAGGTGGAAAGGCATCTCTCTCTCTGCTCCCTGCCCCCTTCCTCCCTCCTTCTCACTCTCCTTTTTCTTTCTCTCTCCAAAGATAAACAATAATTGTCAGAGATAGTTAAAACCCACTAGGAGGAAGAATAACATTTTCCTTCATGCTCCATAATTTCAAGACCACCTCTCCTCAGTGAAGTTAAACTTCACATTTTATGTGGAAGATTCTTGGCTCCTTTCTTTTGTCTCAAACTCCCCCTTCAGACTGTGCACCTGGGTCCACTGGATTAAGAAATAGCACTACCTCAATAATTGTTCCCTCAGCTCTGCAAAGATTGACTTTGAAAAGCTTTGAAATTGTCACATGAAGGCTCAAAGTCTTAGCCAAGGGCTACCCTCCTTTCCACTCTGGGATGGGGACAGCATGTGGTTTTCTTCTTGTTGTTCCATAGTAATGCTATAGAGCAGATGAGGTGTAGCTTTCAAGTTTTTTTTTTTTTAAAATGGGGTAAAAAGACTGTTTCCCTAGACATGTGGTCTCCAGAAAGTGTGGTCTGTGGTTTGGTTAATGTGTGTGTTTTCATTGCAGACCTTTCTTTCCAAGAGCTTTCAATTTGTGGCAGATGTGTAGGAAGGAGGGGCATCAGGGATGCTGCAAAAAGTGGCAATTTGACCAAGACAAACCTGGACTCTGGTTTTTATTCAACTAGCACCTCAAGTTATGTCTTGTGGCAAACAAAATATGAACTTGAGAGATTACAGTTAGTTCTCATTATTCACAGTAGTTATGTTCTATAAAGCCACCACAAACAATGAATTAGTGAACATTGAACTAATGCTTTTAAGGGAATTATAGGGTTAGTTTCCTGCAAATTTCTGGTCACAACATTTTTGTCAACCAATCAACACATGACCTTGTTTTACGTGTGTTTTCTGTTTAAAGACACTTTATTTAATTTATACTGTTAATTCACCAACACTCATGGCCCATAGTACTCCAATTCATGCCTGAACGAAGCTTATCTAATGCATATATTTTCTCTTTCATCTTGTGCTTAGGAGCACTGAACAGACCTTCAGCTGTCATTTAAACAGCAAAACCGACACCAAAAAGCATGAGAGTGCAAAAACCACGGCACTACATAGAACATGATAAGGACACTGGTTTACACTATGAGAGCTGAAACAAGAAGGCAGAGTATCAGTTTGTTTGACCTCCACTGGGAAACATGTGTGTTGTGTGACTCAAATTTTTCCCTGCTCTGCACATGCCTGTGAATGACCATGAAAGTGTCATGAATATTGATTTGGGGTTACAAATAAATTTTAGCATGTAGCAGAATTCACAAATATAGAATCTGAGAATAATGAGGATTGACTGTACATAGAAAAGAGGCTGTCCATTAAAAACATCTATTTCTTAAAAATACCCTACAAACTTATTGTTTGAACAACTCTTGGATGAAGTTAAGTGTTTTGCACTTCCAGCAGCTATTCACAGGGGAGCTCAGAGAACAACTCACATTTCAATTTGTCCAATGATCTCACTCCTACCTCAAGGACTTCCAAGTTGGGCAGTGGTTGGGTGATTTACCATCTTTAAATGATGAAGTGAAATGACACTGAGGTTTAAACATGTTTCCACATGTCAAATGTGCCTCACAGAGCCTGGCAACAAAGAAGGTGGCAATACAGAAGGTGTTTTCTTATTTACTATACTTTCCCCTAATTTGATCACCTCTTCTTTTTTCTCTTAAGAGAGGTAAGGATATTTGGTAATGGAGAGGGTGTGGGTGAACCTCTCCTGCTTAGGAATTCCTAAATTTCTAAGGAGGAGTCATCCTGGAATTATTGCATAAGAGCAGATCCTGTGAAGTCTACAGAGGCAAGTACTTGGCCTCTGACATGTTTTCTGACATCTTCATGGCCTGAAAGGTCTGACAAGTGTGTCCAAGTGGAGGGAATTCGGACATGTAGTTGTTCTGCTTTGACTTCAGTCTGCTCTAGGATTTCCTCCTGGCCTTTGATCTCTATCTGTGGCAAATAGCTCCCACCCTGTTGACCTACACATCAGAGACAGAGATGGAGCCATCACTTGTTGAGGAGCTGAGCACATCAGTGCTGTTCCTTGAGGATGAGTTTGCTTCTGACTGCCTGGACTCTGCCCGATCCTCCTGCTTTTATTGCTCTCTCTAAACTTGATCCTTAGTCTGCCTTGACTGGCAGTATTGCCTGTCCATTTCTGTACCTTATGTGCTTTCCAGATCAGCCTCGACATATAGCTCTCCTCACTGATAGAGGGTAAGTATCCAGCCAGAGTCATGCAGTTTGGGAAGGACCAAAGTACTACTGATTATTCAGCCTCAAAGATAGTGATGGAATTGGTGCCTGGGTGAATTAGTTTCCTATTATTGCTTTAAAAAATTAACACAAACTTAGTGGCTTAAAACAACACAGGTTTATTCTCTTATAGTTCTGGAGGTCAGAAGTCCAAAAAGTGTTTGTGAGGTGTCAACAGGGTTGCATTCCTTCTGGAAACTCTAGGAGAGAATTTGTTTTGTTGCTTTTTTTCAGCTTTTAGAAGGTGTCTGCATTCCTTGGCTTGTGGCTTCTTCCTCCATCTTCAAAGCACATCATTCCAGCCTCTGTTTTTGTCACCACATCTCCTTTTTCTGACTTTGTCCTTCTTATATTCCTCTTATGAGGATGCTTGTAATTACTTTGGGCTCACCCCAGATATACAAATTATCTCCTAGTCTCAAGATGCTTAACTTAATTATACAAACAAAGTTTCCTTTCTCATAAGATTACATATTGACAGTTCCTAGAGATTAGGATGTGGACATATTTAGGAGGTCATTATTCAGCCTACTATACTGAGGAATAGAAGGCTCATTCAGAACTACTTCAGTGGGTTTGTAAACCCAAAGTTAAGAGATACTTTTAGCTAAAATACTGCTTGGAGCAAAGAAGTCAGGCTCAGGTGGAGTAATGTGAGAACCAGAAATATCAACACCATGTATTTCTATGATTGCTATAATAAGAATAACCATGGAGCAGAAGCTGGGGTTGTCCTTCATTAAGTGAAGCTCAGAGATCTGGAAAGCAATGGCCTAATTATAAAATAAAAATACTGTTGTGAAAACAGTGTAGCTGTGGGTGGCAATGCTTTCCTTGGTCAGCTATGGACCCCTGCAGTTTTCTGCTTCTTCCCGCTGACACTCCCTCAACTCTCTGCAGATGGTAGATGGTGATGATAGTAATGAGGAGGAAGAGAAAGAGGAGAACTAATTCCCAGAGTTCACAGCTGCCTCTATATGGAACAATAACCATTTGCTGAAATAAAATAAAAATGCAGAACTTCAGGCATACTGAGTGAGAATGCCAAATCGTGCTTGAAGCCTTTTGCAAAATTCCTGTTAGCTGATGTAGCTCAAACAATGAGCTCGAATGAGAAGGAATTCATCCAATTATTTCCTGTCCACTGCATATCCCCATTCAGGGGTCCAGACCTTTAATAATCTGGCCTTCTCTAGGTTCAGTCAAGTAATGGATAAAATCTTTAGATGGTCATAGATGCTTTAATCAATGTTATTCCAACCATCTATAAATCTAACTAATCAAATATCAAAGTATTGAAAGTTTAACTGAGATAAAGAAAAGATAGAGCCTTGACATTCATGAAGGACTCATCCTCCACCTTTGGAAATCCCCAATTGTATCACTAGCACTACAGCATATAAATTTCTTCCATAAAATGCAATTTTTTTTCCACAGGCTGTAGCTTTTGTGGAAGTATTGTGAATCACTTCTTGTTTCTCTATAAAACATATTCAATTTATTCATGCCATGGATCGGAATAAGCAAACATATCATTATAGTAATGTATCTGAACTTCTATTCTCTGGTTAAGAACTATCATTTTTCTTAAAGGATCCTTAACTTCTCACCTACCTGATATTTTCATTCTTTCTTCATTTTCAACAATAGCACCAGCTTCCATCACCAAAGAGCCATTGGCTTTCTTTTAGGGGGATATACATTTTTAAACTAAGAGATATAGTCTTTCATGATTTCAATTTCTTTTCCTCTTTTCTCTCCATCCCAGTCCCCATTTCTGCTGCTTTTTCATCCTTGTTATATGTGCAGTGTTGCTGACACGACACTTGGATGTATGGAGAAAACATAGCTTCTTGACTTTTCTATCACTGATCAAAGCTTTATGAACCCCTGTCTCATTGGGAGGTAGAGAATAAACTAAACTTAGCTATTAATAACATATAGTCTTTTTGAACTTAAGTATACTCCATTCAGCTTAAATCACCCACTTTCAGATAAATGAAATGTTTTGGTTTTCAGCCCCTTCTTACTCCTTCCAAATATAGTGGAGTTTCCGTGACTGCATGTTGGAGGAGCATAAAAGGAATTCTCAGAATCACATGCTGTTATGTGGATTCTGGATCCTTGTTGGCCGTGCTGCAGGATGGGTTGTTGAAAAATAATGCATTCCAACTAGTCTTTTGGAGTCTATGGTTCTGGCTATTTGTACTTGATTGTAAAGGTCTCACACAAAATGGCCTTTTTGACCCAACCCCAGGCTTCTGTCCATCCATCTGTGACCCCTAAGTGGGGCACATGCGAATTTATGGATCCCTACACCTCACTGCTTGTTGTGAGGTATCAAGGTGCTACATCAGACTCCTCTGTCTTGCAGCTTCCTCCACTGCTGGGCTCCTCTTAGTGGTCTAGGGCCTCCCCCCAGTGAAACCTGGGCAAGTGTTTCATTGGTGCCCCCATGTCCCATGATCTTAGGCTTCTCTATTACTTAGGTGCTTCTATTGCATCCTCACCTCCACCACCTAGATTTAGACCCTGAAGGAGAAAGCAAAGACAAATGCATCTGGTCTTTAACTTGTTTCTTTCTTTCCCACAACCATGGGGACTGGAAGGGGTAGGCGCTGTTTCCTTCTTCCTGTGTGGAAGGGACTTCCCCTACATCATTGTCTCCTTCCTGAGGGTCATTAATCTTTCTGGTTCAGTCTCAATGATGGAAGGGCATCTTCTTTTGCTATGGAAGATATCCTGTGATTTGAGCTGGCCAGGTACAGTTGGGAGTCCAAGATGGCTAGAGACTTGGAGTCACAGAAGATGAAAATACTCTGGTTGAATAATTCCCAAATAGTATATCCATTATATGTGACACAATGCTCTGGATTCCTCTAGGAGAAATTCTGTTCCCAGAATTAATCATTCTAAAAATAACAGCTAATATTATTGACTGCTTATGTTGTGCTAGGCATTTTTCTAAGATATATATTTGAACCACATATAATCCTATGATGTAAGTACTATTATCATTCCTATTTTATAGATGAGGGGTAAGGGGTATAGTAAAATTCGCATGGTTAAGTATGATTTACTATTTGAACATGATTCTGACTGTGAATCCCAGGCTCTTTCAGTACACTTCTTTCTTCATCCTGCTGCTGGAGTTTGTTCTCCCTTTAAACACTCTGCATTCTATGTGTTTGTCAATCAAACTATTTTCTGTTCCACTTATATTCTATCTCATTCTCCTCTTCTATGTCTTTGCTCATTCTGTCCCTCTTTGCCTAGAATATCGTCTTCCCACCATGCTCCATCTTCCAGAGCTCTGCCTAACTACTTCCCTACTCCAAAGTTTCTCTGATTCCCATGGCCAGAAGGAATCTGTCTTCTAAATTCTCTCCATTTTTGTGCTTACGGTATCTCAACCTCAACATGGAATTAATCATATATCATTTCAAGAGTCACTTTCAGATTCAGGCTTGCACTCCCATTTTTGTACAGCCAGCACAGAGACTGGCTGAGTGGGCGGAAGACCTTCTTCTGCACACACTGGACCATCCCTGCTGCAGAGTTCAGTCAAAGTATTGTGTCAGGAACCTGCCTAGGAGCTGGATCCAGAGCTGGTAACCTACAGTCAGCATTAAATGAGATTCTGGAGATGACCTCTTTCATCTCAACCTGTGACTCATACGTGGAAATTCAGTTAACAAAGGGATGGAAAGACCTTGCATCTATATGAAATTCTGTTCCAAGAGCTGACCACCTGCTTCTTGGAGGCAAACCCCTGCCTACTTCCCTCTATTCGATAACTACTTATTCTTTCAAGTTCCAATGAATCCCTCACCTCCCGCCAATTGTTTTATCTGAAGAAAGTGCCAAACACATTTTTTTTTACACCAGCTTATCTCTCGGGAATATTGTCCTGTATTTGGAGTTCTTTAAGCATCTGTAAAGGAGTAAGTGGTTCAAGCAACCCAAGGAGGTGATGTGTAGCCTGGTTGGTGCCTCAGGAGAGAGGCTGACCTGGTGACCAGAAGGCATTTGGTTCCTGGGAGGCATGAAGAAGGACCACTGCTCAGGATCAGCCAGCTGGAACTTGTGTGATGATTGCACACTCTGGCCTTGGACTTGCTTTGCCTTTGAATATGAGAAAAGCCTTTTCCCCACCGCTTACTTTTCCTAGGGCCAGGGTCCCCTCTTCATAATCTGCTTTCCCACATGGCTCCAGCATCACATATAAATAGTTCCATGTATGTTCAAGCCAAATGTGCTCAGACCTCTCCCTGAGGGGGCATTTCTCTCAATAGGAGAAAAGAAAGGCAGGAGTGCTAGAGTGACCCTGGTGTAATTCTGATTTCTCTGAACCCTGGGGTCTAGATTATGAAGTCCCTTGGATGGATGCACTCTTTGCTTGCCAGAAGGAAGGAAGGTATCTTTTGTGCAGATTAAGATTCTCCCAGGAGGTCAGAAACCAGTTTAAATGGCCCTTTAAACATTCTTAGAGGAAGTCCCCTCCTTTGGACACAGGAGGGCAGTTACTGAATGCAGCTCACTAGACCAGAGTGAGACCTGGGGGCAATGTTGTGGCTCCAGCAAATGTTAGTGTTAGCTGTGCATCCTTAAGCAAGTCATTTCCTCATTTGAAATTCAGATCTTCTCACCTAAGAAAGGAGTGAGTTGAGTTACATGTCCTAAAAGGCCTTTTCCTGCTTTGGTGTCCTATTGAGGTGTAGTTTGTGTGTGTGTGTGTGTGTGTGTGTGTGTGTTTTTTCCTGAGCCCAAGGGAGAGATAACAGTTAAATTGAGGAGATACGATTCAAAGCCAAAAATTTCCCCTAGAAATAGAACTACTTTAAGTCTTCTAACCACCTCATGTGTCACTTTTTCCTTCAGAAGTCTGCAATTGTTTTTATCATGAAGGGCCTGAGCCATCTTTTGATTTCAACTTGAGAATCAACTTATTTTTGATGTTGGATGCTGAAAGAAAAATCTAATAGCTTCATCACAAAGCCATCCTTCTCTTATTCTGGCCAAGGAAATGGATCCATTTTGCCAAAGGAGATTAAATTTCCAATATATAATAGTATATATGAATGTTTATATATCTCAGTGCATTAAAAGTATCTTAGCTTAGTATTAATTAGTCTTGAAAAGAAAGTGTAAGCACAAGTGCAATTAATTTATTACGTTAACACCAGTTAGAGGAATGAACAGTCTCCATGCAAACAGCAGTTTTCATTAAACAAACAAGATGATTTTAAAATGAAAGGGTAACGTGAACATGGAGTAGCGGTTCTTTGATTTATTTGCATGCATGAGTACACTCCTGGGCTGGCAGCTTGAGGGACGTGACCAAGATGAGGCTCGTTGCTGGTGTGAGCTGCCACTGTTCTAAAAATGCCTTCAAGAACTTCCTTCTCTGTTGCAAGGTTGAATTGTTTTAAATGGCTATCACTTCATGATATCTAAATATACTAACATATAGAAGATTAGCAGGGAAAATGCTTCAACAGTGTGGTTAAGATTCCATATGTTAATAATTTCATTTGATAACAGCATAACACTTTAATTCACTGGAAAATCACAAATCTCACCAATAGTTACAAAAGTTGTTTCAGTTAAATTTAAATGAGGGAGGATGGTACTGTTTTAGTAATAAAAGGAAAAAGGACTGAATTCTTTTGACAGACACAATTGGTAACAGTGTA